>NW_026441703.1:99955-188317 GCF_025612915.1 Magallana angulata
CACCCTCAAATAGTGTAGATTCGAAATTATAAAAGCCGTGATCTCAATCTAATACTGGGGCCCCAAGAGGTGTTCAAAGTTTAGCATAGAAATATAGAGGGAAAATGTTGAAAAATCTTTTTCTAGGGAACTATAATGCTTCAGCTTGTGAGATAACTAGGCAAGCATCCTTAAATAATGTAGATTCCAAATAATTAAAACTTTAGCACTGGACTAATACTGTGGCCCCAAGAGGGGTTCAAAGTTTAACATAGAAAGATATATTGAAAATGTTTTTAAAAAGTTTTTCTCGAGAACTATAATGCTACAGTTTGTGAGATTACTATGCAAGGATCTTCAAATTGTGTAAACTCTAATGTAGTGGAACCAAGAGTTATCTTTCTTGTGTTCTGTACAGTCTGAGAGTTATTCCTCTTGAAGTGGAACTCTGCTATGTTCAGTTTTTCAGGTTGTGTACGTGCGGTCCCACCGCAGTGCTTCACATTTTCATTCCTATGTTACTATTTATGTTGTTCAAGCCAACCATAAACCTCGGACCATAACTGGGTCCCCAGAAAGGGGTTCAATGTTTAAAATAGAAAAAGCATAATTATGCTACGAAATGTAATGTTACAAGGAACTGCTGTTCAGGTGAGCGATGTGGCCCATGGGCCTCTTGTTGTATTATATTATACTGTATTGTATCATATATATAATGATATTGTTTTATGTGATCAAATACAATAATGTATAACATGATACAATGTCATATCATATGTTACAATATCAAAATGCATTATTATTTATTATGGTATTTTATTAGCTCACCTGAGCTAAAAAGTCAAGTGAGCTTTTCTAATTACATTTTGTCTGTAGTATGTCTCTGTCTGTCTGTAAACTTTTCACATTTTCAACATCTACTCTAGAACCACTGGGCCAATTTCAAACAAACTTGGCACAAAGCAACCTTAGGCAAAGGGGAATCAAAGTTGTGAAAATTTAGGACCATGCCCTTTAACAAGGGGAGATGATGAGAAATAATTGAAAATTTTTAAGAAATTTTCAAAATCTTCTCAAGAACCATTTGGCCAGGAAATCTGAAACGTATGTGGAAGAATCCTCAGGTTGTGTCAATTCAAAGTTGTGAAAATCACAACCCCTCGGGGGGAATGCTGGAGAAAATGTACCCAGGAGAAAACGTACCCAGGAGAAAACGTACCCAATTTATAGGGTACGTTTTCTCCTGGATAAAACGTACCCTATGAAAATAATAAATAATGGTTTTCATGGATATTCTGAAATGAAACAAAATAAAATATACAATGAACATTTGTAGCATTTGTTGCTGTTGTTTTTAAATGCATAGTCACGTACTTAAATTATTAAGACAATAATTTGTAACATACACATACACGAAGATGGCCTGAGCAGTTTAATTAGTCGACAATTAATACACCATAAACGAGACCGTGAAATAATTAGTTTTTATTGCAATCTCATTTGGAGAACTAAATGATGAGTATCTCAGGAAGTCGATATCGCGTTATTTTTTTTTTTTTGCACTTTTTGAAATTTATCTATAAAACAAAGTTGCTTAATAAAAACCAAGTTCACATGGAAACTACTACGAAATGTAACATTGAACAGTCAATTTGCTTCTGACGCCACTGACATGCTGCTCAGGTATTTAATTGATTATCACTATAATTAAAATCAGGGGATCTCGCATGGAGAAACTCAAATCGGTAAGGCTACTGATAAATGGATAATTAGAAGAAGTAGTCAGAAAACACTTTATGACAGGTCATTATTAAATTCGTACTAAAATAAAAGTTGCTACAATTATTATAAACTTAAGATATTATTCATAAAATGAATATATTTCTATACATCTATGCATTGAAGTATGCATTAAAGTAGCATTTGAAAATTATTTAATATGTCCAACCCCTTTAAAATCATAAAGTATTAAATTCATATACAGTGGAGCCTCAGATATCCGGACGCCAGATATCCGGACGCTTCACTTTCCGGTCGATTTTTATTGGGAACGGAATTTTTACACAATAATTTGTCTCGTTTATCCGGAATTCCGCGTTCCGGATCCGGACGGTCAAATTTTACCACATAATACAGTTTTCCTTTCAATTTTACCTCATTTAACCGGACGGTCACATTTAAGTGTTCGGGGGCACAAAAGTTTTTTATGCGAAAGTGCAAATTGGTGTAAAAACATCTGACACTGGTTGTTGGTTTTAAACAATGCCTTCGTCCGGTAATCGGGGTCACCTGTGTCACGCTATGTACTCGCCTGAGGATATTACGATAAACATGGATGCGACATGTTTAATTGTCGCCATTTAACTTATGAACTGTTATTGTTTGATTAAAATGTCATGAAAATTGTTCAATTTGTGTTTTATTTACAATACAAAACAAAAGTATGAAGATTCAGAATAGTTTATCTAAACATTCCGGCATAGAAAGATGACAATTGGATAGTTAAAACACATACAACAGGCATACATAAAAATCACATAGCAAACATAAAATATTGGACAAAACTGGCTCAGTCACCCATGTATAAGTAGAGAGACTTGCTGGATTGAAGAATCCTCATGGAAGAATCTTCCCGATGTATGAGACATCGCCACAACGAAAATTGTTGAACCCAGCAAGACAGAGTTGGAAGATCCACATGGTAGAAATTCCCCAGTACGTGTGTACTGCAACAACGGAAGTTGTAAACTCTGCTATAAAATGTACAACTATGCAAGTTTTAGCTGATTATAAATTCTTAGTGGGGAAATTATGACAATAATAAGGCCAAAACTCAGGAACAATTAGTAAACATGAGTGACTGAGTGCCCCATAAGTATTTATAACGTTTACGCCATGGTAATACATACGAATAAAACAAAGACTTTGCGAGATATATACAGTGCATGTATTACAGTATAAAAAACACAGAATTTAAACAGGTAAAGTAATAATGGTATTACGTAGTTTACAATATACAATAAGAACGTAATCTTGAAGGTGCTAAATAACAAGGTTTACATGTTCAGGCACTTAGTCAGCTGACATGGATCATAGACTGTTGAGCATGTTTAATAGCAGAGTCTGGTGTTCTAATATATCGCATGTAAGAATCGGAAGTCCACCTTCCTAAGGATTTGATGAGATGATCTTCGATACGCGCTTTTGCTGCAGATGTGGCAGCACCGATACGGAATGAATGTCCAGTGATGTGGCTGTTGGCATGGTTGGTGCGCTTTACAATTTCCTTCAGCATAGACAAAAAGTTACACCTATTGAGGGCACTTCCATTCTCTGTTATGAACAAGGGAATATGCACTTTTGGATCGAAAATGATGTTTCTTGCATACAAGTAGCTCTTTAGTTGTTCGAACGGACAACTTGGTATGATTTTTAAAACAACTTGATTGCAACTCCTTTTCGAAAAGGATCGGTCTTGGATTGTTTAAGAAAAAGAACAGCATGGTCGTTGTAAAATTGCACATCATTTAAGCACAGATTCACGAAAGGGTCAAAAGATGTTTTGCATGTAAATTCTGCACATCTAAGGAAACCAAAGAAAGCGACTACACACACTGTTGTCATCAACGTATCCATGTATTTTGAAAAAACTCCATTTTGAAGTATGTTGCACAAGTCAGTTAATACTGGGAAAGTAATCGGTTGTTGGCTTGGTTGGAAAGATTGACTTTGTCTTTTAATTCCGTTCAGTAGCATGTGCAATCTTGGTAGATTTTCTGCCGAATCGGTGAATGGATTATGTTTACTAAGCAGGGTAAGATGATGTCGGATCCCACATAGATAAATTTTGATGGTTTGGTACGACAGATGCATGGAATCGTAGCAGTAGGTGACGAATTGCATTAAAGTAGATTCTGACACATTGTCGCACAGGTTGTTCATACGGTTAAACTTTAGAAAGGCTTGATAACCGGAATTATACGTAGCTCTAGTTGAATCAGACACGGAGTCTTTCATCAGCTCTTTAATTCTGTGGGAGGGTTCCAGAGAATATCCATCATGGTTGGGCAGGGATGAGGTAGTCTGTCTGCTTGGGGAGCCAGTCTTCTGAATTTGTTCATCTGAAATCGAGACAAAGCGTCAGCAATTACATTAGTTTTGCCTGGAAGGAACTCAGAATATATACAAAAATTGTATTTAGCGGAACACCAGGTTAGTCGTCTCATCAATTGCATAATACTGAGGACTTTAGATCTTCCCTTTTGGATAATATTTACAGTAGCTGCATTATCACAATAGAAAAGTATTCTTTTTGAAGACCAATATTTTCCCCAGAGAATGGCAGCTACAATGATAGGGTAGAGTTCACGTAGTGCCATAGATATTTCCCTGTCTGATTCCTTTGGTAACTTTTCTGGCCAACTGTCACAGAACCAATGACCGTTGAAGAATCCCCCGAATCCTACGGTAGATGAAGCATCTGTATATAAATGCATGCTATTGGCTGGAGTTCTTTCTATATCATAGAAGAATGATATGCCGTTCCATTGATCCAGAAATAATTTCCACATTCTGATGTCTTCTCTACACTCTGCGGTCAGATGGATGTGATGATGGAGCTCTCGCACTGAAGAGGCTAGGCACAAGAGATAGGACACGAATGATCTTCCTGGTACTATGACACGAGAAGCAAAGTTCAAATGCCCTAAGAGTTGCAAAAGTTCTCGTTTAGTACAACTTTGCATCACACAGAAGGTTTCTAACATTTCTCGTATTCTATGGGAACTTTATCTGGAGGAAGTCGAGCTTGCATATTCATAGAATCTAATATGATTCCGAGGTACTCAACGACGGTATCCGGGCCTCTAGTTTTATGTTGAGCAATTGGAACGTTTAATTTCTTAAATATCATAGTCAGGAGGGCCATGGTCCTATCCGCATGGAAATCTGGTTTGTCTATAGTCAGGAAGTCATCGAGCAAATGAAGAATAGATTCAATTTTATAATTGTTTTGTGCTATCCAACAAATTGCTTGAGAAAACTGATCAAAGATCTTTGGGCTTGATCTACATCCGAACGCCAAACGAGTATAGTAATAGTATGAATTTCTCCATTTCACACAAAAGAGATGATACTGGGACGGTAGTATTGGAACAAGTTTGAAGGCGTCGGATATATCAGTCTTGCACATCAGGGCGCCTTGCCCACATTGAACGATAATTTTGATAGCATCATCTATTTTCACATAAGATAGAGAGCATTCCTGTTTATCAATGAGTTCATTTATACTGGGGTGAGTGTCATTGTTGTGAGGAGCAGAAAGGTCCACGATAAGCCTTTTCTTTTTTGAATACTTGTGTTCGGCAATTCCGAGAGGAGACACGCGATAGCTTTCAAAGGGAGGAGCTTTATAAGGTCCTGCAAGAAATCCCTTTTCAACTTCTTTTGATAATAGTTCGTCAACTGTATCCACGTTCTGTAAAGCTGATCTCAAATTTCTGCATTCCCTTATTTTCAAGTTTGTTTCCTGTACTTTCGTATCGAATCCATTAATGAAGCCATTGATAATATATGAAACAAAATTTTGATTTTCATGGTTTTGAAGCTCTAATTTCAACTGTTTGATGTTTATAGTGCAGCACGATGTCGCTCGGACGGATAGTCACTTTTGATTGGTAATTGAAGATGCAGCATTCTTTGGTTTGGTTTTCAGATTACAAGTTAGGAAAGAATGATCTTTGTTCTTGCATATGCTACAGACATGAAGGAAGGGGCAATTATTTCTCCCGCATCTTTTTGACGAGTTGAAATTGTTGCAAATTTCCTGTCCGTTATGTATGGTCCTCTTTCTGCCATGCCTATCTATATTGGTAGGTTGGAAGGAATTTTCTACGGAACTGGTTTGCAGCTGTGGACAGAACTTAGAGTCATGTGAAACTTCCGAACATATGGAGCAGGATTTGGATCTTGAGGCTATCAATTGTACGAGATCTCTGTCTCTCACAGACCAATCTACTTTAATCTTGTGGACTGCCAGAGCACTCGCGCTTCTTAAGGAAAAGAGTTTATGATACTCATAGAAACGTTCTCCATATACGTTGTACAGATCTACTATGATAGCTTCATAGTGATCAAGTTCGTCCCTGCGGTTTGGAAAGGCCTGGCACATAGTGCGTTTGTATTTTCCAAAAGCAGTGAGAAATTCAGCAATTGTAAGATTTCTTTTCAGTCTGCTGTCCTCCTTCTCAGTCTTTTCTTTCTCAGATTCGCGGATTTCATAGTAAGGTATGAGTAATGAAGCGAGGTTGACGTCCTTACCTTCTAGTATTTGCTTCCTTAAGGAGTTTGAAATCAATTCCATTTGGGGCAGGTCTTCGGGGTGTGTTCCGAATTTCCTCGACGTATGACTGATTACGTCCGACTTATAGTACTCCTGCAAGTTAAAAGCAGGAGAACTTTTCAGGTTGGTTTCCTTAGTCGTGATCAGTGAAGTTAGACTAGAAACCATAGTTTGTAGACTCTGTACTGTGTGTACTAAAGACTCGATAACTGCTGGGGAACTGGAGTCAGTTGTTGATGGGTTTTGCGAACCGGAAGTCGCACTGTTTTGGTAAGTCGTACGTATACCCAAAGTCGTGTTGTCGGTAGAGGCTTGTTCGGCTAATAGCAGTGAGCTTGATGAACTTGGCTGTTCGGCGAATTGCGTTGAGCTTGGTGGACTTTGCTGATTAGTCGATGGAAGGCTCAATTGAACAGAATTGTCTGTAGAAACAACAGGAACGGTCCGGATTTCATCTGTAGACGCATTACCTAATACATTATCCACATACAATTTTCTTAAAACAGATATAGGGAAGTTTGAAGCGGCACTTATATTCACTTCTGACAGTTTTTCTCTTAGGGTACCGGCAGGCCAATTTAAATAATTACTCATGTCAAGAGAGTTGCCTGAAGTTTTCTGTCTCTTGGAACTTTTTCTGGTCGCCATTGTTCTTCACAAACGATCGATTAAAATCCGTCATTCACCAAAAAACAGAAAGTCATCGTCCAAAAATGAGATCGATTATAGTATCATTAAAGTTCACTGGAAGTATATACACAATCAATAAATCCGGATGATCGATATTTAAAGAGAAATCCTTTTGATAAAGAAGGTAAATAATAGCTTGGTACTGACGCTGTCCGGAACCATCGAAAGATAAGGGGTCACGTGACCTGTAACTTATGACCAATGGATAGAGATAATTGCATAACTGTTGCATAATCTTAAAAACAACAACATAAAGACGTAGAGGGGCTTAGTATGAAGAGAATTGTATGAAATAAACTACGCTTAAAATTTTAAAAATAAAATAGTTTAAGCTACAATTAAAAAGGTCATCTATTGATTGAATTAAAATTATATTAATCGTAGTGTGATTAGATCGTTCGTACGCCTATTCATTTTAAAATGTAATTGAAATGAAATATTTGATAATTTGAGTTCTGTTAACGATAGTTATTAAGACCGCTTGGGATGTTCATAGTATCGACATTAATTTTATAGCGTGTGTTCAATTAACAGTGTAATAATAATTTATGCCAAACATGGCGTGGATGAGTGTTCACGCTACTTGTAAATATCGCTTGGGTGCAACTAACTCTATAGAAAGATGGATACGTAAAATTAGCTTGGGTAAGTTCTGTCAATAAAAAAATAGCTTGGACAATTATCAATAAGGAAATATATACAGATTTTCACCCATTTTCAATCATCAAATGTTGAGCAGCTTCAAACATGTCAACACCACCGGCCAAGAGAGCGAGAGTTGCGATCACCGCTAGCTTGAAGAAAAAAATTTGTCAGCGTAAAGTGGAACACCGACTTTCTTCTCTTCGCTTTGTTATGGGAATGTAATTAAATTATCGGTTTAATACAGTGATTGTTATGTACATGTACATGTACATGTGTTGCCTTGTAGAATGTAATGCTTGGTTTCCTGTGGAAAAAACATACCTTAAATAATGTTTTTAACAATATTTTGTTTTGTTAATTAAAAAAAAAACTAAACTTTTACTGTAGTGCTTATGGCTATCAAAATAGAATATTAATTGTATAATTAATTTATGAGTTATGTTTCCATAAATATTAAAGGTAAATATCACAATTCAGATATCCGGACGCTTCACCTATCCGGACGATTTGACCTGGGGACAAAAGTGTCCGGATAAGTTAGGCTCCACTGTATCTATAAAACTCATTTCTGTATATTTATTATGCAAAATAGTATTTAAAACTATTAAGTAGTATAATTATGATTTTCATAGGGTACGTTTTCTCTTGGAGAAAACGTATCCGGGTACGTTTTCTCCTGGAGAAAACGTACCCTAGAGATTGGGTACGTTTTCTCCTGGGTACGTTTTCTCTCGGGTACGTTTTCTCCTGATACCCCCTTGGGGGTAGGGTGGGGCCACAATGGGTGGGGGGGGGGGGAGTCAAATTTTTACATAGGAAAATAGTAGAGTAAATCTTTTAAAAACTTCTTCTCAGAAACTAAGCAGCCAGAAAAGCTGAAACTTATGTTGAAGCATCCTCAGGTAGTGTCGATTCAGAGTTGTGAAAATCATGACCCCCAGGTGTAGGGTGGTGCCACAATCAGGGGTCAAATTTTACATAGAAATATATAGAGTAAATCATTAAAAATCTTCTTCTCAGAGACTAATTAGCCAGGAAAACTTAAACTTGTGGGAAAGCATGCTCAGGTAGTGTAGATCCAAAGTTGTGAAAATCATGACCCATGAGTAATCATGAGTAAATCTTTAAAAATCTTCTTCTCAGAAACTTATCAGCTGGGTGATTAGAATTCTTTTAAATTGTGTAGACTCTGGCAACTGGACAATTCAGATTTTGATGTAGGTTTATATCCCATATACATAAACAATTGTATAGGATCTTTTTGAGAACTGCAATGCTCAACATGTGTTATGACTATAAAATAATCCTGTTAGAAAAGTACTAATGATAATAAGAATATCCAAGGGGAAAATGGATCTATATTTATACAGGATCTATATACATACATCATTGTCCAGACAGTTTGTAGTATGATTCCATTTAGCTGATTTTATCATGCCTATTGTTCCTTAGTTGATGATGTGGCCCATGGGCCTCTTGTTGAAGATCTGCTTATGAGATCCTTGTGCACCACAGCGTCCTTGCCTTCCTTTTTTATTAGCTCACCTGAGGTGAAAGCTCAAGTGAGCTTTTCTGATCACATTTTGTCCGTCGTCCGTCTGTCTATCTGTAAACTTTTTACATTTTGAACTTCTTCTCTAAAACCGCTTATCCAATTTCAACCAAATTTGGCACAAAGCATCCTTATGGGAGGGCGAATATAAATTGCAGAAATAAAAGTCTGATCTGTATTCAAAGCGGAGAAAACCTTGAAACTGTAGAAAAAGGGGGGTGCATTTTTAAAAATCTTCTTCTCAAGAATTACTGAGTCCAATTCAACGTAGTTTAGCATAAATTATCCTTATGGGAAGGAAAATACAAATTGCAAAAATTAAGGGCTAATTCTGTTTCAAATCTGAGTTATTACGAAAATAATAATAAAGGAAAGGCGTGTTTCAATCAGTTTAATAGCTTTGGGTTCGGCATCCGGTAAAATGGGTAGACAAGACTTGGCCTGGGCAAAACAAAAGATTGGCGGTTATTAATCTGCCAATCTCATTAAAATTTCAGGATATTTGATGGACCAGTATATTTGTATTTGCTGTAAATATTGCTGCAAAATAATGCGTATTTGGAATTGACGATTGCCGATCTGCCCCGGCTTTTATTTTGCCACGGCCCGGGTTTTCTTACCCTTTTTACCAAGACTCATATTCCATACTTCTAAAACGAGGTTCTTTGTTTAAAGCAGCCATGACATTATACGAAAAAGGGTCGATCTGACTATGATGAATTTGCTTGTTGTGCAACAGTTTGCGTATGAAGGGAAATTTTTGAAACATGCAAAATATATTGGTGCCAATTTTGTGAAGTAAATTGAGGCTAAATATTTCAATGCGTTGACAGTTTTCACACAGGAAGTTGGTGTTAGCTTGTTCTGATTTTCGTTTCGTTTTCATTATTTATGCTTTGTAACATCAGAACTATTGTCTGTATTTCGTGATTTTTACATATCAGATCAAACAGAGACTTCGGTAAATCAAACAGTTAACTGTTTACTTGCGCAAATTAAGCAAAATCTGATGTATCAAAAAAGTACTGAAATACAATTCATTTTATCTTTTGCGTAATGGTAGATTAATGCAATAGGTTTTGTTGAGATGCTCGGCATTTTCTCGAGTTTATTCAGTTTACCGGTAAATAGAGTTTGATATCGCTGACGGAAATATGAAGGTATATACATGTATATATATGATTCATTTCGAAAAAATAAATTGTGTTCTTTATTTGTTATAGTGCATGTTTTTTGTGTTTAATTGTTTACAATTTCTATTTACTAACCATATTTGAGTGTTAAGCTTCGAATTATAAGCAAGATACAGAGATTTTACTCACAATTCTATGTTTGTACACAGATCTTAAAAACTAAAGATTAAAAAAGTAAAAAAAATTGTATATATTTATTAAGAAAATTTTCAAAGTCTGTTCTTCCAGAAACCAACTTTAACAAATTATTGTATTGTAAACTTAACTTTTTTTCATCATTATTACTCCTACTGTACATGTGATCCTTGACTGTGTTTGTGTACATTTGTATATTAAACTGATTTTGAACCTCAAATACCAGTGAACTGGTCTTGAGTGAATAAAAGAATTGAAAATCTTAGGCCATTCTATTTTTTCCATTTTAAATGCTGAATAGGAAATACCAAGTTAAAAATCTTAAGCTGAATGTAATAAACTCATGTAAAAAAAAAAATATGACTCAAACCAAGGCGAACTGTGAGCTCTGTATCTTGATTATAATTCTACGATTGACGCTGAAATTTTTGTTGAACATTAGATATTCTATATGAATAAGAGTATGTTAAATACTTGTACAAAGAAAATAAAAGAATGATATTCTGTATATACCTACTCTCTAGGGCCCCCTCTTTATACAATAAATAATGTGAAATCTACATCAATTTTGATAGTTTTTCAGACACGGGTAAATAAAAACAACATCTTTAAAACAGTTTCAATAGTTCTGACACATTTCTGTTGCTGGGATAAAGTAATTATCGCTATTCCTAAGAAAATATCACAGCGGAAAATTATCCTGGTTTGTACGAAAAGTAAATAACAGTCATTTAATTATAATGGAGAAGACAAATAAAATTTTTGAATGTTTTTAATTTGAGGAATTGAGCACATTGAGGTACAATTTTCTTCACATCTATACATGTAGGATTTAAAAAAACAAAACAATAACTATTATATATATTTTTTAAATACAATAACTGGTAAGAAGTTGATGAAAAAATTGTACCTATATGCTCTCATATATTTTGATCACTTTACAAAGTGGGGGGTGGGGCAGAACGAAAATAAAGGGAATTGGAAGTTAACAACTTAACAGTGTACCCCTACCAAATGTTTAGTTTTATATCTTGCATAGGATTTTCTTATTCTGGTAAAAAATAGTATTTCATGAAGGTACAATATCAAATATTACGTGTATGCAAAAATAAGTGTAAAATTTGAATACTTTACAATATTTATTTTTTGTTATTCTACCAAGGGACCATACGGCACAATATCATTTGAACGCCCATTGTTGCTCAGGTGAGCGATGTGGCCCCATGGGCCTCTTGTTTTCGTACATATGGCAAGAATTACATTGTATGCCTCTTTGAAATCCGGTCATTTACAAAGTCAAACTTTCTGGGTTTTTAGCTCACCTGATCTGAAAGCTCAAGTGAGCTATTTTGATCACATTTTGTCCGTTGACTGTCTGTCGGTCGGTCTGTCTGTAAACTTTTTACATTTTGAACTTCTTCTCTAAAACCGCTTGGCCAATCATACCTATTGTTCGTTAGTTGAGCGATGTGGCCCATGGGCCTCTTGTTGAAGATCTGCTTATGAGATCCTTGTGCACCACAGCGTCTTTGCCTTCCTTTTTTATTAGCTCAACTGAGGTGAAAGCTTTTCTGATCCCCTTTTGTCCGTCGTCCGTCTGTCCGTCTGTAAACGTTTTACATTTTGAACTGCTTCTCTAAAACCGCTTATCCAATTTCAACCAAATTTGGCACAAAGCATCCTTATGGGAGGGCAAATATAAATTGCAGAAATGAAAGACCGATCTTCATTCAAAGCGGAGAAAACCTTGAAACTGTAGAAAAAGGGGGGTGCATTTTTAAAAATCTTTTTCTCAAGAACTACTGAGTCAAATTCAACGTAGTTTAGCATAAATCATCCTTATGGGAAGGAAAATTTAAATTGAAAAAATAAAGGGCTAATTCTATTTCAAATTTGAGTTATTCACGAAAATAATAATAAGACAGAGAGAATGAGGGTCAATCAGTTCAACTTTGGGCTCGATATTTCATATATCGAAAACCAGTCTTTGTTAGAAGCAGCCATCTTGAAGTTGAACGGATATAATTTTGGTTGTTGTGCAACAGTTTACTTGCGAAGGGAATATTTGAAACATCCAAAATATATTTGTGCCGTTAATGTGAATTAAATTGAGGTTAGTTATTTCAATGCATTGACATTTTCATTTGTGACGGTGGTTTTAGCTTGCTTTGATGTTCGTTTAGCATGTTTAGTTTAACTTGAGAGGGACCGTCTTTATTTTCGAATTAAAATTTTTTACGTGTAGACCGGTTAATCAGACAGCTGATTGTTTACATGAACCTGCGCAAAATTTGATGCACTAACAACATATTATAGAATACTATTCATTATGTTGGTACCTGTAATTTGATACGATCTCTACGTAATGGTTGATTAATGCACCATGTATTATTAAGATGCTCAGCAATTTCAATCTAAGCGGAGATTATTCTCGTGGCTAGGAATTTACAAGTATATATATGATGAAAAATAAATTGTGTTTTTTCTTTGTTTTAGTGCATTTTTCTCTTGTTTTAATTGTTAAAAATTTCTATTTACTAACCTGAGAGTCAAGCTTTGAGTTATAAGCAAGATACAGAGCTTTGCTCACAATGCTACTGTATGTTTGTACACAAATCTAAGGTTATGCTTTAGTTCGTTTATATTTTAAATGGAGCTATGCTTAATAGGAAATACCAAGTTTAAACTTAAAGTTGAATGTAATAAACTCATGTGAACAAAAACATGACTCGAACCAAGCTATGTATTTTTCTTATAATTCTACGATTGACTCTGAGATTTTGGTTGATCAATAGAAATGTCTTGTTAAAAGGATGATATGCTGTAACTACTTTCTGGTGCCCTTTTCTTCAACGATGAATTGCATAAAATCTACACAAATTTTTAAAAGTTTTTCGAACACAAGTAAATAAAAGCGACGTCTTTTAAACAGTTTCCATATTCCTGACACATTATTATTATGAGGATAAAAGCATTATCGGTGTTCTTAAAAAATTGCAATGGAAAATCATCTTTCTTTGTAGACATTTGTTGTTTTTTCAGCAATAAAATGAAAATAATGGGTAGGCCTTGGTACAATAGAGTGACATGCCTGCCAATACATAAATTTGAATTATAACTCTAACATATGTGACAACATTTTTCAGTTAAGTTTATTCATCAATCGAGTGAGTAAGGATATGATATGTCATACGAAATGAATTCATGCCTAGTAAACGACAATCATTTATAATGGAGAAGGCCTATTAAATTTTTCAATGTTTTTAGTTTGAGGAATTGAGCGCATTCATTTTTGTGCATTGGGGTACACTTCTCTTCTTTCACATATAGGATTTTTAAGGCGTCGAGCTAATGCTCGGCAGCCTTCTAGCGATCGTCTGGATTGGCAATCGTCCAAAAATTCATGCTCTGCACCGCCTTTTTAATGCACATAAAAAATAAGTTCCTTGAAGTATGAAACGTATTACAAGATTTGTATTCCTTTTATTCAACTAAATTGTGTACAAAAAATCCAACTTTGCCTCCCTGGTTATTGTCAACTCATTGCATTAGTAATCAAGAAATGGCGGATGAATACAATAGGGTGCAATGTAAACATTCACCAAAATATTATTTAAGTTTATCGCTTACATTTTGATTGGAGACCGTGCCCGATAGAAATAAAATTTGATATGTAAATTTATTTGTTATCGGTCATGGTCTCCAAAATAATTGTAAGCGATAAACTTTTTGTTGCAATTAATAAACATTATAATGCAGTTGGTTTGGTCGAGCATTTTAGATAGCACGTGTTGTGGATTTGTTTGTAAACAACCATAGCATAGGTAATCTTGTTTCAAACGGGAGTTGAAATAAATAAAAGTATGTTTTATTATTATAATTAGGGACACACTGCTAATGTATTCAAATTATGAGCCTGTGAAAATTGTGCAAAGACTTTTTAAAGCAGAAAGAAAATGATTTTTTTTTGGAACTTTGAAATTTCTTCAATTTTTTGTAACCATGATGAGTTATTGTATTATAAACGCATCACTACCTATTTTATAACTAAATATACTGATTATTGTTTTTTAAACAGCACAAAACGTAATTTATTTCCTTGTTTAGCTCACCTGAGCTGAAAGCTCAAGTGAGCTATTCTGATCACATTTTGTCCGTCTGTCCGTCCATCCGTCTGTCTGTCTGTCCATCTGTAAACTTTTTACATTTTGAACTTCTCTAAAACTGCTTATCCAATTTCAACCAAATTTGGCACAAAGCATCCTTATGGGAGGGCAAATATAAATTGCAGAAATGAAAGACCGATCTGTATTCAAACCGGAGAAAACCTTGAAACTGTAAAAAAAGGGGGGTGCATTTTTAAAAATCTTCTTCTCAAGAACTACCGAGGCAATTGCAAATTCAACGTAGTTTAGCATAAATTATCCTTATGGGAAGGAAAATATAATATGCAAAAATTAAGGGGTAATTTTGTTTCAAATCTAAGTTATTACGAAAATAATAATAAAGGAAAGGCGTGTTTCAATCAGTTTAATAGCATCGGGCTCGGCATCCGATAAAATGGGTAGGCAAGACTTGGTCTGGGCAAAACAAAAGATTGGCAGTTATTAATCTGCCAATCTCATTAAAATTTCAGGATATTTGAAGGACTAGTATATTTGTATTTGCTGTAGATATTGCTGCAAAATAATGCGTATTTGGAATTGACGATTGCCGATCTGCCCCGGCATTTATTTTGCCACGGCCCGGGTTTTCTTACCCATTTTACCAAGACTCGTATTCCGTACTTCTAAAACGAGGTTCTTTGTTTAAAGCAGCCATGACTTTATACGAAAAAGGGTCGATTTGACTATGATGAATTTGCTTGTTGTGCAACAGTTCGCGTATGAAGGGAAATTTTGAAACATGAAAAATATATTGGTGCCGATTTTGTGAAGTAAATTGAGGCTAAATATTTCAATGCGTTGACAGTTTTCACACATGACGTTGGTGTTAGCTTGTTCTGATTTTCGTTTCGTTTTCATTATTTATGCTTTGTAACCTGGAAACTATCGTCTGTATTTTGTGATTTTTACGTATCAAATCAAACAGAGACTTCGGTAAATCAAACAGTTACGTTAACTTTTTACCTGCGCAAATTAAGCAAAATCTGATGTAGGGGTACTGAAATACAATTCATTCTATCGGTAATTCGGCATTATCTTTTGCGTAATGGTAGATTAATGCAATAGGTTTTGTTGAGATGCTCGACATTTTCTCTAGTTTATTCAGTTTAAATAGAGTTTGATATCGCTTACGGAAATATGTAGGTATATACATGTATATATATAATTCATTATACATGTAGTGCATGTTTCTTGTGTTTAATTGTTTACAATTTCTATTTACTAACCATATTTGAGTGTTAAGCTTCGAATTATAAGCAAGATACAGAGATTAGCTCACAATTCTATGTTTGTACACAGATCTTAAAAGCTAAAGATTAAAAAAGTAACAAAAAATTGTCAATATTTATTATGAAAATTTTCAAAATCTGTTCTTCCAGAAACCAACTTATTGAATTGTAAACTTAACCTTTTTAGCTCACCTGAGGATGGGGCCACAATGGGGGGGTCGAAGTTTAACAAGTGAATATATAGATTAAATCTTTAGAAATCTTCTTCTCAGAAACTAATCGGCCAGGAAAGCTGAAACTTGTGTGGAAGCATCCTCAGGTAGTGTAGATTCAAAGATGTGAAAAACATGACCCCTGGGGGTAGGGTGGGGCCACAATGGAGGGTCGAAGTTTAACATATGAATATAAAAAGTAAATCTTTAAAAATCTTCTTCTCAGAAACTAATCGGCCAGGAAAGCTGACACTTGTGTGAATGCATCCTTAGGTAGTAAAGATTCAAATTTGTGAAAATCATGACCCCCAGGGGTAGGGTGGGGCCACAATGGAGGGTCGAAGTTTAACATAGGAATCCACAGTAAATCTTTAAAAATCTTCTTTTCAGAAACTATTCAGCCAGGAAAGCTGAAACTTGTGTGGATGCATCCTCAGGTAGTGTAAATTCAAATTTGTGAAAATCATGACCCCAGGGGGTAGGGTGGGGCCACATTGGGGGATCGAAGTTTCACATATGATTATATATAGTAAATCTTTAAAAATCTTCTTCTCAGAAACTAATTAGCCAGGAAAGCTAAAACTTGTGTGGATGCATCCTCAGGTAGTGTAAATTCAAATTTGTGAAAATCATGACCCCTGGGGGTAAGTTTGGGCTACAATGGGAGGTCGATGTTTTACATAGGAATAAACAGAGTTATTCTTTAAAAATCTTCTTCTCAGAAACTAATCAGCCAGGAAAGCTGAAACTTGTGTGAAAGCATCCTCAGGTAGTGTAGATTCAAAGTTGTGAAAATAATGATCCCCAGGGGTAGGGTGGGGCGTCAATGGGGGGGGGGGGGGTGTCAAGGTTTAACAAAGGAATATATAGGGGAAATCTTTAAAAACTAATCAGCCAGATGATTCTTTATAATTGTTAAGACTTTGGCCCCAGGACAATTCTTTGGCCTCACGAGAAGGTTCAGAGTTTGATGTACGTTTATATCCCATATATAAACTATTGTTACAGATCTTTTTTAGAACTGCAATACTCAACATATGATATGGCTATAAAATCATCCTGTTAGAAAAGGGACTAATGATTATAAACATAAGAATATCCAGGGGAAAATGGATTTTATTTATACAGGATTTACATGAATTATTGTACATTGTCCAGATAGTTTGTATTATTACTCCATTGAGCTGATTTTATCATACCTATTGTTCCTCAGGTGAGCGATGTGGCCCATGGGCCTCTTGTTATTTTAATATTATTTGATATATGACTATTAGTACAGTACAGAAATTCAAATTATTGATATCATTCTATATAAAAGAAAATGTCAGCCTGACGCCTTTATGGCCGTTCCGGCCTTTGATTTCAAATAAAATACAATAACTATAGTCTGTCCCAAGTTGTTGCTTTCATCACTTGTTGATGATTTTTAATAAAAATACACATACATGCGAAAGAAGTACAGTTGTAATTGATGAAATGGAGAATATAGAAGATATCTTCATTTACATATTATTCCTTTTCTCTCATAAAAGTATACAGGTACAAAAACAAATTTCTAGAAGAGATTTATAATTGGGGAATGTTTACATCTTTTCTCCATTCGGAAGTACTCGGGACACCTCGCGCAATTTTTCAACGTTACCATCCAGGCTAATTAATGGCTAATGCAATGCAAAATCCCCGTATACTTTTTATTTTGGGATGTGTTTTGAAACCTAAAGCGGTAGAGGGGGCGTTTCAAAACAGATAATCTGGACATTTTTCATATTAGTGGATGAACATAGTTTGAGCACAAAGGTATTTTTTATTATCGAACTATCAAGCGAAAAGTGGTGGAAGCAAAAAATTGGGATAGAGTATAGTGAGGAGTGGAGGGAGAAAATGTACCATTATGCTCTCGTGTATTTTAATCGTTTTATAAAGTAATGGGTGGGGGGGGGGGGGGATGTTATAATAAAGGGAATTTGAAGTTAACTGTGAACAACTGAAAATTTAGTTATTCATATTGCATATGATCTTATTTTCGGTAAAAATGGTATTCCATTAAGGTAAATATGTCAAAGATTAAGTATGTGCAAAAATAAGTGTAAAATTCTGATATTCATTTTTGGTTAGTCTACCAAGGGGCCACATTTCACAATATCCTATATTTACAATTGCAAATATTTTTCCTTATATGAACCTATAGAAAATTGAAAACGTTCAATTCTGTATATTAACATTTGCAAATAAAATTCCAAATATGAACCTATAGAATAGCGAAAACATTCAATTCTGTATGAACTTTTTCATGGCATCACAATGATCATAGCACATGCTTATCGCTTGGATTGTTGTAAACTTAAAATTTTGGCAATTTTAACAGTTCTGAACGATTTGTTTTTTTTCAAACGCAAATATCAGTAATAAACAGCAATGTGAAAAAGTTCACTGGGATATAAAGTTGGTTGGTACATGATCAAATCTACTGAGAAGCCCTTTGGGCTTCACAGGATTCGATCACGTGATCAACCAACTTCATATCCTGGTGAACTTTTTAAATTGCCATTTATTTCTTTATTGAACGCCCATATAAAGCCAGTGTTGATCAGGTGAGCGATGTGGCCCATTGGGCCTCTTGTTTACAAAAAGCTTCTGAAGTCCATACCTTATTGATATCATGCTTCTCTTTGCGTACGTTTCCCCGTCTGAATTTCTCAATCCAGCATAAAATGACTTCAAGAATTCTTACAACTCTGCTTTGGGTGTAGTATACAATTCCATTCCATTCTTTTCGGATTCATTACAGAATGTTTTCAAAACACTCATGCTTGAGTTTATTGCTTTTGTCGTATTTGCCGAATTTTTTTTGTAATTAAACTATCAAGTTCCTCTGATTTTAGATAAACAAACCGCAGACGTTGGCTTGACATGTTTAAAATTCTCTGAACTGTTTACATTTTCTTAGCAACTGGCTCATTGAATTTCGAACCGGACGTAATTGATATGCAGAATTCTTGCACTTGAGTGTGATGTAACAGTTTTGGGAGGGCAATATAACTATTTCCTGTGAAATATAACTGTTTCCAGGAGGGCAATATAACTGTTTCTGGCATGATTAAGCAATTTTCAGGGTATAATAATAGAATCATCTCATTTTTGTCATAACAAGAAAACTTATTCATAAATGTTTTATAATATCATATGTTACAATATTGTGATGTATTATGTGATATGATATTGTATTATGTGATCAAATACAAGACAGAGGGTTCCACTTAAACTGATTGTGGTTAAACTGATATTTTGGTTATGCTGATATTATAATAAAACACTAAACCATTTCTTATATCTTCCTTTATATATTTTCCTTGTAATCTGATAGGAAAAAATGTCATTTTTGGTGAATCTGATAGGATTGTAATCGTTTAACGATATTTTCCCACCCTCTTACACATGTATATTCCTTCATTAAATTGGTTGAAACCCCTCTTGTGTACTCAGTATCTCTCTAAGGGCTAGTACACACGATAAGACTAAAGTTCTTGCCTTGTCGTGTGTACACCCTTGATATACGATTTTGCAAGCCTTTCAAGTCAAACTTACGAATAGAGCATTGCTCTTTTTCTAATACAAAACTTGGCTAACCTTTGTATCATAGCCAATGAAAATCATTTACCCTAATGTCAATCTATATATCAAACCGTACACATGGGTAGAATTGGGTTACCACATGGTATAATGACCATGTTTACGAAAATGTGATCGAGAAATTATGCTGTCTGTGGTAGGAGGAGGAAAACCTTACAAAATTTTTAAAGGCGCTAACGGTCTTCTAGGCACAATTTATGCAGCAGTCGATTGTGTGCACCGTGCACAGCTCTTCTTTGAACACAACGACGTGTCCATACGCTTCTGTTTACCCCTTTTCTCTTTTTAATAAGTTTAATTGTGATAGCCAATAAAATAACTGCTGTTACAGTAATGATATTGTCCTCCATATTTTTGCAATATTTAGTAAAAAACAAAAACATGTGGAAATTATGGAAATTATCGTATTTTGCCGACGAATCGTCCATCCGGACGACTAGTCGAATTGCTCATTTTTAGCCAAAATTTTAACAAAATCCACGTCGATGCAGACGATACGTCAATCTTATCACTATAAAACTGCAGTAACATTATCAGTGTATAATGCCACGATGTCCCCGATATTGCTACCAATTATTATTAATGATTAACATTTAAACAATTACACGTTATACTTATGCATCATATTTTCAAATACCGGCAACATCTACAAAGTCGCTTGAATTGTAAACAATTCCCGATATCGCTTGTTATGCAAAACTTACCTTCCTTTGTCAGAAATACATGTATTTTATTCCCATGCATTACAATAATTATCCACGCTGACTATCGTCAGTGTATTCGCCATTATGTAACCAGCCACCTGTTGACTCGGCGCGTGGTCAATGTTTGTTTAACAATTTTCGGTGTCAGAGGCATGCACCTGTCTCGTGTCGGACTTCAAAGAGGGATTTCAAGTGCAGAAAAATTAGCAATTACTATGATTTGATGAAATTTGTTTACTTTGTATCCAGTAATGCAGTTACACGCTATTGTTTTACATAGACACTGTTAGAAATAGATCGATCATTTGTAAGACTTGATAATGACGACTTACGACATACATACGTTTCCTGAAAAATTTATCTAACAATAATCAAAGAATTGGACAATAATTAGTCAATAAACTATAATCACTCTTAAAACGGTACTTTTTATATATACAGGGAGTGAAATTGCCGTATAGATCTCAGCCTTAGGGCAAGATTATTAGCACAACTGTTCAGCCGACCGTATAAACAATAGTATTGATAATTGCCGATTGAATTTGACCATTAAATACATGTATTTCTTATTTATACTTTCCACTAACAACTCTTTACTAATAAAAAAAATAAAACTTAAAAACATTCCCCTGACCTACTGCAATAATTTTTTCCATTCAAAGAACTATATATGATTTAAGTCAAATTTGGCCCCCATAATTTGCTAATGACGCCATTTTCATAATTCAATCAAAATCAGTCAAAAATGGACATTTTTCTTATCTTTTTTTGAAAGGGAAATATAGAGCAACTCTTTGAACAAATACAAACGTTTTGTCACTTATAAGTACTGGAGAGATACATCTTTGGTGAAAATATTTTGTTTGTTCAAGCAGTCGCTCAATGTTTCCTGAAAGAAAAACTGCTTCAAAACAAGCCGTTTTATGCTTAAAATGCGAAAATGGCGGGAAAAGGTAAACTTTATGATGTCATATTTTTAAATTGTGGGCACTAAAATCAAAATGAAAATTTTGAAAAAACTTCAAATGTATATTTGTACAAACAAAACAAAGAATTACAGTAAAATGACAATGTTCATTTAAGGGGGCCATTTTAGGCTCAAACCATATATAGTCCTTTGGTTTCGAGTTTGCTGAGCAATGTTATCTTCCCATTAGTGATATATGGAACCACGTGACGATGTGTTTATAAAAACGGAATGGTAAAATTTTTAATTGATTAAAGTTTAAAGAGCATGTGACATCGAGGAAATTCTGATTAGGCCAAAATTAAAAATTTTTATGTTACCCCTAACGCGACTAACCCAATTAATTTTTTTTTAGAGTTTTAAGGAGACTCATATCTTTTTCGTTTTACAATCAATTTGTTAGCCTTGATCATTATCATGAATTACTCACTTTATGATCAGTAACTTCGCCAGAATTTTCTCCGAGAGAGAAGTTGAAGTCTCCCTGTGTGTGTGTGTGTGTGTGTGTGTGTGTATATATATATATATATTGATATATATATATATATATATATATATATATATATATATATATATATATATATATATATATGTATTGTATTTTATTGTATCATAGGATGCAATATCGTATTTTATATTATTGTATTGATTAACATTGTATCTTACAATACCTTGTGAAATGAACATATGATTATCAAACTATTTTTTAACATATGATATACAATATTATTATACTTTCATGTTAAATACTGAAATCTGATTGGTTTAGACGCAGTTGTTAATCCGTTCTATTACCCTCATCATTAGTAACACACTTAGCAATGGGTAACACTATATAAATAGTGCCTGTTTGGGAGGGTAACAGTTGAAATTAACACCGCGAGAAAACCATTGTCAACCGACACAAAGCATCGGTTTAGGTTTATTTTGTTATACTGAATGTCTGAATTTTTAAGAAAATTTTACTGCTTTCATATCGGAATAACGTGAATTTTACAGCGAACCGTACGCGCATAATTTTCGCACATGTAACAATTTTTATTGTTATACTTTCATGTTAAATACTGAAATCTGATTGGTTAAGCCGCAGTTCATAATCTGTTCTATTACCCTCAGCGTTAGCAACACACTTAGCAATGGGTAACATTAAAAATTGTTACATGCGCGAAAATTATGCGCATACGGTTCGCTGTAGAATTCACGTTATTCCTATATAAAAGCAGTAAAATTTTCTTTAAAACTAAGACATTCAGTATAACAAAATAAATAGTGTCTGTTTGGGAGGATAACAGTTGAAATTGACACCCCTCATAACCATTGTCAACCTCGGCTTCGCGTTGGTTGACAATAGTTTTCTCGGGGTGTCAATTTCAACTGTTACCCTCCCAAACAGGCACTATTTATATAATGTTACCCATTGCTAAGTGCGTTGCTAACGCTGAGGGTAATAGAAAGGATTATGAACTGCGTCTTAACCAATCAGATTTCAGTATTTAACATGAAAGTATAACAAAATGAATTGTTACATGCGCGTAAATTATGCGCGTACAGTTCGCTGTAGAATTCACATCATTTCTATATGAAAGCAATATAAAAATTCTCTAAAATTAAGACACTCAGTATACCGTAATGTCTCGTGTATAATACGCACCCCAAAATTTGACCAAAAAATGGCGAAAAAAAGCAGGTCCTATGTATAACACGCACCCAAAAAATGGCGAAATCAACGGCTGCCATTTTCCCCCAAACTATCGATGTTTCATGTTAATTTTATAATCCATGCGCAATTCTTTAATTTTGAGATCGAAACATAGCACAGACGATGAAAATCGACGGCCGCTATTTTCCCAAATAACTATCGATGTTTAATGATAATTTTTTAACCCAAGCGTAATTACTGTAATTTCGTGATCGGAACATGGCCTTAGCGATATCAGAGTCAAAGTTCTTACACTTTTAATTAAAAAGGACGGCATGATTTACATGGGCGGTATTAAATATCATTTGACACTTTGTAAAGAGTTTCTTACAACATCAGAGAAGTAGAAGATCATCATACGTAGAGAAGAACGGCAACCGAGCTTAGTGCTTAAAAGTAATAATGTTTGCAGACATAAACCAAAAATGATTTAATTGTTTAATTATAGTCAAACCCTTTGATTGTTGTTTAAATAAACATTGTGAAGAAACGTACGTATGTCGTATATCGTCATTATCAAGTCGTACAAATGATCGATGTAATTTTAGCAGTGTCTATGTAAAGCATTAAAGTTTAACTGCATAACGGGACACAAAGTAATTAAGTTTAATAAAATCAGAATAATTGCTTATCTACATGCACTTGAAAACACCATGTGAAGTCCGACACGAGAGAGGTGCATGCTTCTGACACCGGAAATTGTTAAACAAACATTGACCATGCGCCGAGTCAACAGGTGGCTGCTTACGTAATGGCGAATACACTGGCGATATTTAAACTTGTTTGATGCAAGAAATAGTGTTGAAAGAGGATAAATATTTCAATACATGGGGAAAAAAACTAAGAATAAGGTATTTCTGATGCAGTAAATTTAGTATACACTCATTCAATTTGCATAACAAGCTATATCGGCAGTCACTACTCCCGTGGTATCAAGAATCACGGCTTGAAAAAATGGGGTACAATTTTTGTCCTATGTATAACACGCACCCCCCACTTTTGATCAAATTTCGGCTGAAAAAATGTGTGTGTTATACTCGCGACATTACGGTAATAAAATAAATAGTGCCTGTTTGGGAGGATAACAGTTAAAATTGACACCCAGAGGAAACCATTGTCAACCGCGTCGGTTGACAATGGTTTCCTCGGGGTGTCAATTTTAACTGTTACCCTCCCAAACAGGCACTATTTATATATTATAAACAGTGTCCATTAGTATTCAAGGTCATTAACTATGATTTTCATATGATAAGGTGATGCCTCAGCTTTGTAATCTGTGATTACTTATAATGTGATAAGGTGGTCTCATGAAGGTGATGCCTTGTCTTTGTTAGCTCTTTAATTTTTGATTACCTATGATTTAGGTTTAAAAATGATATAAAATTATATAAATAAAAAAAAAACTCTTTAAATATCATTTATTAATTTAACCAGATTTTCTCTATATTCAACAGTGAAATGTCCACAGGGAAGGTATTTCAGTGGAACGACTTGTGTGATATGTGAAGATGGACAGTATCAGGACTTAACAGGACAATCAATTTGTAAACCTTGTGGTGGAAATACAGTATCAAGTGAAGATAAAACAACTTGTATTGGTATGCACTTATTGTAAACAAAGATTATTAATATTGAATACCACTAGAAAATTGATATAGTTCACACATATATTCTCCCAAAACAATAGGGCTAGTCTGATACTTTGAAAGTCTGATGAGCAAAATGATGTTTTGGAAAGTATACCTCTCATTATTTGGAACCTGAAAGCATTAGATTTAACATAAAGCATCCATTGTGCTTCACATGGTAACCTTAAAAAAATTAATCTGCTTTCTCATGACTCAGTGTTTCAATTCTAGATAGGGAGGTAGGGAATATAATTTTTGGCTCAACAAAGATTCACTGACAGATGAACTTTCTGATCACATGTTGTTAATTGGCATATAAGGTAGCCATTTTACATTTTTACTTCTTCTCAAGAACCACATTAAAATTGAACAGTAATGATACACGATACTCATGATATTTTGCGTGACTATCTGCGATCATGCTATTTATGGGGTTCCACCAGTGTTCATCCGAACACGCTCCCACAGCTTTGCTAGTTTGCTATTATTGAATGCAGAACAAGCTAGGCAACAGTTCACAATTTATTATCTGCCAGCACAGAATCAATATACAGATAAATGTCAATGTCCATATAACAAAAAAAAGCAAAAACATGTTAACCACAAAGTCCATTGGTGTTGGAGAAAGGCCACACTGTCCTTGCTCTGCTATGGAAGGTCTGGGGGTCCACCAAAATACCAACACGCAAAAGGTGCATTACGGGCAAGACGAGGGCCTTTTGTTGATAACAAGTGCCAGAGATGTCCCATGCTTGATAAATGACATGTGGACGGGGATGACTCGAGACATGACTATTTACCCAGTTTTCCGGTGATTGTTCCCTGGTGTATACTCGTACTTTCTAACCTTGAGTACATCCGATGAGCCCCCCTCCCCCCCCCCCCCCTTTGTTAGAAGGGGGAGGGGGTCCCAAGTATGGTGTACTACTTGTGAACCCCAATCATTAGCACATGGGATGCCAATTTCCCAACACATACCGGTATACACCGGCCCTCCGCCTAATTGACAGATGGGGGAAAACACACAGGCCAGACATGTCCCAAAATGACCTCTTTTTAGGTCCCCCAGGACCCCCCATGAACATTGATATAATGTTCTCCATTACCCACACTCACACAAACCAGAAAAGAAATGTTAATGACAGGAGTGTGCCGTCGTGTCTAAATACATGCGTAAACTTTGCTAAAATGTTACGGTGTGAAATAACAGCTCCTCCCAAATCTAATACAATTGATAGTGTGGCCCGGTTTTGTGAGGAACAGACTGCTGGGAGAGATAAAATTAGTTGTCTCAGGAGGGGGCGAGTGATGGACCTCGGGTGTCAACTGTGTTGCCCTTGCTGCATTTAAGACCTTTGATTGCTTGGATACAAGAAAAGACTTAGTAGTGTTGTGTTGTGCCTAGTTTATGATTGAATGAAAAGGCACATATATAGAGTTTCACTGTTTTAGCCGAGTATTTTGAATGGACAGGTATGCAATGAATTTGAGTAATGTGTCAGTAGATATGGGCAAGATGTCTGGGAGGTTATAGAATTCAAGGAAAAGGTGATATTTTTTGTAAGCTGTACTATAGGCTAGTTTGGAGTTGTGTGACAGTGATGTGTAAATTAATTGCAGTTGATTGCTGCGTGGGTTCCGTCACAATGCTTGCAGCTGTGTTTAAGCCTGCAATTTGGGTAAAAACGACATTGTTCACCGCTGTTGTACAAGTTGCAGTAGTAGTTATTGCTTAGTGTATTTGGCCGATGTTGATATTTAATGGGAGGGGTGTAAGGATTTTTAGCCTGGTCAGAATTCAAAGGTGACTTGTTGTTACTGACAAACAGCAGCCACAATTCGGTGTTAATTTGACCCCATGAGGTGTGGGGGTCTGACGCTTTCCTAAGTCTAAATTGTTCATCGTACTTGTACCAACCAGAGGATTTAGATGCCGCAATGCGGATATCCCGCATATATTTCAACAGATCCTGTGCTCTTGTACGATATTTCTCCAGCATAACGCTGGAAAAAATTATAAAAGCAGATGTCCATTTTTCAATAGAGAGGACTAGAGAATTGGTATTTTGCTTAACCAGGCACATTTTACCTTCTCTGATTTGCAGTTCCCCTTTTGTTTCAATTTCATTAGCGAGTTCTATTGCGGACTTGAGGAGGAGAGTCAAATCAATGAATTTCCCCTCCCAAATTTTTTGCTTAAGTTTAGGGGGGATGTGGCCGCCAAGTGGGTCAAAAGTACAGACCCTGAAACGTGCTACTACACCAGTTGCACGGTTCGGTTCGTTACGCTTTTTGAACGGTATACGGCTCGCTTTGTGAACAGTACGGTTCGTTTTGTGAACGGTACGGTTCGCTTTGTGAACGTTATGGTAAGCTTTGTAAATGGTACGGTACGCTTTGTGAACGGAACGGTTCGCTTCTTGCATGGTACGCTTTGCTAAAAATAGCTGCACGCTTTATTAAAGAGGTAGGCGTGGCCTGAACGCTTTGATTTTTGTCGATATAATTTCGTTTAGTTTTTGCCCGATCTACTTCAGTAAGGTGGTAATTATGACATTTGATAATAAAATTTTTTGTTAGGTCACCTGAGTCACTCAGGTGACCTATTGCAATTGGTCTTCGTCCGTCGTCGTGCGTTAACAATTTTACATTAAATTTTTTAACTTCTTCTTGAAAACTACCAGGCCAATCGTTACCATTTTAGGTGTGAAGCATCTCTATGGTAAGAAGAATCTAAATTGTGAAATTTATGGCTCTACCACCCCTGGGGTGCCACAGGCTGGGCCAAATATGCAAAAAAAGCCAAATTTTCAAAAATCTTTTTCTCTACTCCCACGCATGTGAGGAAAAAACTGGTTGCATGGTTATGATGTCCATGAGGCCCTCTACCTAAATTGTGAAATTCATGACCCCTGGGTCAGGGGTTCTGGCTCTAGGGTGGGGCCAATATGGCCAAATAGTAAAAATGTATTAAATCTTAAAAAATCTTCTTCTCTACTATCATATATATTTGTTGAAAACTAAATGCATGATTATGATGTCCATGAGGCCCTCTACCTTAATTGTGAAATTCATGACCCCTGGATCAGAGGTTCAGGTTCTAGGGTGGGGCCAATATGGCCAAATAGTAAAAATGTATTAAATCTTAAAAAATCTTCTTCTCTACTCCCATATATATTTGTTAAAAACTAAATGCATGGTTATGATGTCCATGAGGCCCTCTACCAAAATTGTGAAATTCATGACCCCTGGGTCAGGGGTTCAGGCTCTAGGGTGGGGCCAATATGGCCAAATAGTAAAAATGTATTAAATCTTAGAAAATCTTCTTCTCTACTCCCATATATATTTGTTAAAAACTAAATGCATGGTTATGATGTCCATGAGGCCCTCTACCAAAATTGTGAAATTCATGACCCTTTTTTTGGGTGTTCAGGCTCTAGGGTGGGGCCAATATGGCCATAAAGTAAAAATGTTTTAAATCTTAAAAAATCTTCTTCTCTGCTCCCACACATGTGGGCAAAAAACTGAATACATGGTTATGATATCCACAATCTCCTTTACCTAAATTGTGAAATTCATGGCCCCTGGGTCAGGGGTTCAGGACATGAGGGGGGGGGGGGCAATATGGCAATAAAGTGTTAATGCATATGATGTTTAAAAATCTTATTCTCTATTCTCACACATCTTTATAAAAAAACTGACTAATAATTATGTTTACCAGGAAGTCCTCTACTGAAATTTTAATAATCATGTCCCTTGGGGTATGGGTTTTGACTCTAGGGCTGGGCCAAAATGGATGTATAGATGTTAATGCATATAACGTTAAAAAATTATCTTCTTTACTCCCACACACCTGAAAGGAAAAATGAATTCATGATTTTGTAGACCAGATCTTTTAGTTTTTCACCAAAATTATAGGTTTCACAGTTCTTTTTTAATTAAATGTGGTCGTCATTACAAATTTATAATTTTTCTACTCCAGTATGAAACCTAATTAATTCTAATAGATGCATATATGAGACTCCATGACAAGTTTGTGTATGGAATATATGCTACTCAGGTGACCGTTAAGGCCAATTGGCCTCTTGTTTATTTATATGATATTTTACAAAATTAATGTATTTCAATCTATTTAAAATCAGAACTTTCATCCGTTCCCCTGTTTTTGATACGTTTCGTGAAACGTGTACTCAGTGACAACCTGGAACCAGGGATAATTTTTATTTTGATTAGTCTGTTATTAATTTAATTTTAGATAAATGTAATCATTAAGATAAATAAAAAGACCTGTTTGACTTTAATCCGATATATTTTTGTTAATTCAGCGAGCTGTCGATAATTTTACAAAGCATCTTAAGTTTTTATTTCTATACATGTACTTGAATTGAAGTCATTAGATATTTCTAATCCATTTAAAATTGCTATAAAAAATTGCCCCGACTTTATTCCAATATTTCTTCATTTTTTTAAATTGTTGTCTTGATTCTCGGCTATTTATTCATAATTTGTATAATCATTCTTTATTGTGTACTACTGTAGTACTATTGCCGATCAAATTCCCTTAGTGAATAGACAATGTAAAATTACGCGCAGTTAATGATAAGACAAACAATGAATTTCAGATAAGAAATCTTTAAATCAACTGTTATATAGTTTTTTGACACGAATTTTTATTCATTTAAATATTGATTCTATGATTTTCTGCACTTGTTCGTATACACAGATCATACTTTCTGTACATGTAACCCGTCATCGCTTCTCTCATCTGAACTAAGATCGCGTGTATAGTCAAAATATGACTATTTATATAATTAGATATGATATACACAAGTCAATAGCATTAAATGGCGATATTTATCATTCTGTTAAACAAGTGTCCGCTCTTCACTGTATGCATGCGATTTAGCTGACGATTTACAGATGCTGACTAACCTGTTTATATTTTATTTACCTTTTTACACACATACTTGTAGTCAACAAGTCACGGAAAAATACCCTTTAATCAACAAATGAATGTTAAAAGTGATAGATATATTATGAATTATATCTCGTAACAAAAGTAATACGACAGCAAGGGAAAAAGACTCTGATCGCCAGTACATGAGTTATGAATCATAGAGTCGGAAGGAAATTATTGTGGAATAATTTCAAATAGGAACACTCTTTTTAATAGGGATTTGAGAAAACATAGAACAAACACATTTTCATTCGATAATTTTCTTCTAGCCATAAAGGAGGAGCCAAGTAGCACGCAGCACATGGCCTGATCTGTAATGTTATACTTTTAAACTGATTGACAGGTGAAGCACGTGGAGTCCTGAGATAAAATCCCGCTCAAATGACCAACTATAGAAACCTAAAGCGAAATGATATAGTTCAGTGATAAACTTTAATTTAAGGTATCTGATGTACAATTGAGCCAGAGAGCTCGGGATTTTCCGGGATGAGCTCGGTAGATTACAGAGCTTGAATAAATTTTCAAAAAGTCGCACTATTTTTGATTTGACATAAAAGTGAGGGCAGCTCGCCGGCGCGAAGCGAGCTCTACCGGCAAGGCATGTGTGAATAGAAAATTTGGACTAGTTGCACATTCATTCAACAGATTTTTTTGGCGTCAGTAAATTGGACCAGTAATGCCTTGTTTTAATCATCCCAGTAATTCCCTGTAAATATGGTTTCCCATTTCACACTCTCACGAGAACAAAATAAAAGACTATGTACATCATGCATTGTAAATAAAATAATTCCATTACATAAGACTAACAGAGTTGTCGTTCCTTCGAGTGACGTCACAATGGATTTCTTACACATTGATCCCACATAATTTTTCGGCATCAGTAAATTTCGACCCACAATGCAATTTATCAATGTCGGACGATCTCACTAGACTTTGATTCCTTCTCGCGAGAATCAAAGTAAAACTTTTGAGAAACAGATAAATTGTGTAATTTCAAGAATATCATGCTTTTTAGGTAAACAAAACTGTATATTTCACTTAGTTTTTTTTTTTAAGAGACAGACGACACTTGACCGACGTGAACGTTGACGTCACAATAAGGGGAAATTACTCTAAGTAGTTATTGTTAATCTGCTGAAAAATAAATACCAAAATCTTCTCAAAATCTTGCAAAGCTAACGAATGGGGACATCTTTTTTTTTTAATAGGAAACAGTTGTAACCTGCTCTCATTTGGATGAATGCTCACATTTATTTTATTCACTATATATTTACAGTAATTTCCAGGAACGTTTATTTAAAAGGGGGCGTGGCAGCATCATTCAAAAAATATTTACAAGCAAAATGAAAAAGAAATTCTCAAAATCAGGGAAATTCTTATCCGGGTGAGGAATGGTGAGTGCGTAGTATGCATTTAGCTCTTTAACTGCTCAATGGTATCTTAATTTTCACATTTATTACATCTTCCCAGGGGGGTGGGGGGGGGGTTCTAAAACCGTTTTTCTTATATGATCAGCAAATTTTTTTTATACGTAAATTATATATTTTTTTTAAACGGGGGGGGGGGGGGGGGGGGGGGGACTCTATGATAAGTCAATTTTTTATATGTAAGTTTAAGAAAAATGTCTGCTGCAAGAAAAGGGGAAATAAACTGCAATAAACATTATGTTAAAATCTTTATTTTTCAACAACATTGTATCTGAGATAAATTCTATTTAAATAAATAAACAATCTTATAAATTATGAATAATGAAAATTTACTAGAAAAAATAGGCATGTTTACCGGTATATTTTATTTTGAATTCAAATTCATTTATGTTACGTTGATACTTTTATTTTTATTGATTTAACATAATTCATTATTTGATCACATGCTGTGCTCTCCCCAACAGTCGCACCGTAAAACATATTAAACGATAAAGAATAAACAATTGATGCATAGAGTCCAGCAATATTTTTTTTTCTTAATTTTAAAACGAGTTATTTTAACTTTCCCCCCCTTACACCAATTGTGACGTTGTAGCAGCTTTACGTCATTTGCCGTTGTATGATGTTATTTTTTTCCCGTGGCGCTCTTGCAGTAACGTGAAGAAAAAAATCCTAATTTATAGAATAAAAGTTGCAGTGCACAAGTCACGTATTTCGTCGAAAAATATTGAGTAGGTCGTTTTAACCATTGATTTCGTAGATATTGTGACTGTGCATAACTTGAATTGGGGTAGTCTGTTAATTGTTTGGCCCCATTCAATTTGTTCAATTTTTGGTATACCTAATTTCATTATACATACAGAGTGTTACGGACCTAACATTTGTATAACGGCGTATTTGCTACTATTTTCAATTATTACCATGCATACGGATTTCGTGGTTAAAATATTTGTACACGTTTACTGAATTATTGTGTTAAAACATCTCCTTGTTATTTTCCGTAAATCAAGTTATCAAGAGTCAAATAATGAAATCTCTAATCATTGATTTATTTTTTCATCAGGATTCCAAACAATTTTTTCTCTCGCATTTCATATTACATGTATGTGCATGAACGGTACATTTTTTACTCTTTCTCAAAATCGCTGGATTTTATATCATTCATGTAATACTATTAGATACTGATTCCGGCTGCTTTAAAGTCAATTCGTTTCATTTTGCTGTATACATAAAAGAGGCGCGTCACCATCCAATGAAATCAAATACTCGAAATTTGATTGACAGGTTCAGCCAGATAGCCGATGTTATGTGTGGTATTTGTACACAATCTTATCGTGTAAAAAATGCATGCTTATTTCAATATCACAGCGTCATTTATGGTTGATTCATATTTTGTTATAACTGTGTAAAGCATGTTGATGTATTGTGCATTTCACAATTGTACCGTAGTCAGACTTTATCGACAGTCTCCATTTTAAAACTGACTTAATTTTTTTGTTAAAAAAGGATACAATTTTGAGTAAAAGATAATACAATATATATTGTTTTCTACGAGTAAAAGGTTTGGAATTAATTCTAATAAAACATTCCACAGAGTTCTTGCACGCTTTGTTCGTAACGCTTTTCATACTTGATGTGACCCGCAATTCACGACTTCATTGTATTAGTAACAATATTTTTTGTGCATACATTTTGCTGAATGAAAAAAACTAAACAATTTAGATTTTTAATTTTAAATTACAAGTTCTCAATCGTAAAGGAATAGAAAACAGGAAAATTACCAGGTAACCTGAATATGCGTTGGATTATGAATGCGACGGCTGACGTTGGGGGGGGGGGGGGGTAAAAATCGCGTGAGTCGTCATGGTCATTGTAAAAAAAAAAAAATTCGCAAAAAAAAAAGATATTGATAAATTTATTTAAAAATTTATTTAAAAACTTTATTTTTATTAAAATATGTTGGCAATTTTTATTTGATAAATATTATTAATGAATACACATGTTTTCGTCAAAGAAAAGTAGTATTTTACCATGCGTGATTTGCAGAGCTAGAGTTACTTCCCCATAGTGATTTGGCGGGATAAACATATTTTTAGAAACTAAATAGCCTTACCTATCAAATGAGTATATTGATTATATACCTTACCAGGCATCATTTTTTGGTCAATTGTACATCGGATACTTTAAGTAATATAATCAACACACAAGTTCGCGTTTTCTCTCTCTCTCTCTGAGAGAGTGTATGTAATTGTGTGCAAATAATTTGGAATTTCTGTGCGTAATGGATAGCTCAGGGAACCAGGGCTGCATTTTACAAAAGAACTTACGACAAAGTCGTAAATATTTACATTCTTATAAAATGATCTTTAGAGAACAAAATTGACATAAAACCATTTATTTAAAAATATTTCAATTCCCATAATTGTACTTTCCAGCCATAAGAATAAATTATTGATTAGTTGATGATTAATTAGCATTCATTAATTTGGTCTTAAGTCGTAAGTTTTTTTGTAAAACGCAGCCCAGGCTAGCACAAGTTTATCTGAATCGGAATCGGGATTCCATGCCATATGCACACAAAAGTTCAAAGGCGTTGTATATTGTAAAGTTGTTGGTAAACAGTAGTCAGTACAGAAACAAAGTATTCCTTTTAAAGAAATAATCGGCATGTGATATGAACTGTCCGTATTATAAAATAAGTTAATGTTATGCCGAAACTAAAACATGCATCACATGTCACTATATAAAAGTTTGAATCTCAAGAAAAATGCATCAAAATAAGAAATAATTTAAACAAAGCTGTCACTGCATAGTTAACAAAGTAGTGCGAATCGTAATATGTGCGCAAATATTAGAATTCGCCGAATACCTGATACCATACATGCAGACTTCATTAATTGATAGATCATAATTATTTTAGAAGTATGAATCCTTTAAATTCTGAGATAAAAAGTCAGGGCTATACATATACGTAATCCAACGTACAAATTTATGATTAGTGGTTAAAAATAGGAGGCTAGAGTCGGTGGAAATTTTGATAATCTTAAGGCTTTCACGTTTTCGTTGGAAACACATGCAAATGGTCCACGTTTTGTAGTCCTTTTTTTAAAGGACAGCAACTTGTTAGATTTTTATTTGTATGAATTTAATTCATTTATTTTAGACTCATGGGTTTCTCAACGATTTCAACACAATGACTAAAAGTTTGTACAGTAGACGATGTATTCAGATTGATCGCGACGGTTAAAATTTTAACTCTATTCAACTATTTACAATTTAATTAATCAGGATTTTTGTCCCCCGCCGCAACGCGGAGCGGGGACATAGAAATGACGGGCGTCCGTCCGTGTGTCTGTCAGTCACACTTTTTTGTAAGCGCTCTCATGCCTACAAATTTTGACCGATTTTCATTAAATTTATACCAAATGTTTATACCACTGTTTTCTTGGTCAAGATCGAAAATCAGCATTTGTCGATACTTTTTGTTGGAGTTATGGGACTTTGACCACAATAATGACTCCGTTTTATCCAAAAATCGACCTTGTAAGCGCTCTCATGCCTACAAATATTGATGGATTTTCATTAAATTTATACCAAATGTTTATACCACTAATACCTTGCTCAAGTTCCTAAATCAGCCTTGGTCGATAGACTCGATACTAGTATACTGCTTGACCAGCGGGGGACCCTGGAATTCTATTCTTGTTTCAATTTATTTACCTTAAGAGATGCAAACATACATAAAATACAGTTCGACCTGTTAATTCAAGAATGCACATTATGTCTCACGCATAAGAATTTCGATCGAAAGATTCATTCAGTAATGCAGTTGACCTTGATGAACTGACCTCAATCATAAGAAGATGCTCCATGAACTGACCTCGATCTATTGATGTTGCATTAAGTAGCTAGGAAGACATCTTGATTTATAAACAAGGTTACGTTTTAATGTAACCTCAATAGCAAGTTATGATGGCATTCAATGTTTTTCAGTCGCACTAAATTATTTAATTCAACTCTTTCTTTGTATACGTGTTAATGCTCTTTGAAGAGGCCTACTCAGTATTCTGAAGAAGAAGATACATTTACATTTAATAATTACGTTAAAAATATAAAACTAGAAAAGGAGTTTACGAACGGCTTTCCCCAAATTTATTTCAAAATTAAATTTGTTGAGGGTTTATAATGATGAAATTATGGTGTACAGATTCAAAATATTCTATATTTTGTAAGAATACAGTACTTTTATAATTATTTTACATCAAACTTATCATGTTGATTGCTTCTAGCTATCAATATATTATTATTGCTGATCATTCCTTTAAAAGGAATACTTGTTGTTCATGTGAAATCATGTCGCAATTACCAGTATGCGGGAAATAAAGTTGAAAGTTATTTTATGGAATGTGTGTACTTTTTTTCGTTCAATGCGTGCATTTGATTTACTAAGATTTTGTACATGTATTTATCTATAACATATCATATAAGAGTGATTTTTTGTTTATTTATTGCTACATAAATACCTGAAGTACAAATCACTCGAGTCACCGGTAATATGTGGTTGTCATTTACTACAGCGCATCCACATATATTTAAAAACATGACCTGAAATGTTTTCTTTTCTCATTTTTAATTGGTTTAAAGTTTAGCTGTAGATTAATTAACAAATCAAAAGGTCCGCGTAACTAAAGTCGCCATTCTTTGTTTTTTTAATTTGAAAAGGATATAAAATTATTTATTATAATATTTCAACCCTTGTTTAGCCATAATGTATTTTTTTCTAAACATACGCTATTTTTTTAACACCTCCGGTAACGATCTCTCTCTTTCTCTCATTCATCTCTCTATCTCTCTTGAGAACCACTGAAAGCTATGTAAGGTCCAGTTTGTACCCAATGTTTCAAACATTTCATAAAAATAATCAAAATAGTATAACCACGAATTGTGTGAACATTAATAGTTTACAATGTTTAAGAAATCAGCGATGTAAGTTTTGAAATGAATACGGTCTTAGAAAGGAAATGGAATTAAAATATTTTGAAACTGTTTTGATAAGAATAACAGTTTTAAATCTTAGTGTGTGTTATCTAATCCAGTATAAAAAAATATCTAGCAAAATATTGAACTTAACTGGTCAGCGATAATCTCCGTCCGTATTCATCGAAAGACATTAGGCCAATAAGCCTTTTATGGAAGTTGCACGCTTATTGCACGGTACGATAGGCTTTTTTGTCTGTCTGGAGGCGGGTCTTGCATAAATTATCTTGCACGCTTTTTGAACGTTAGGTTCGCTTTGTGAATGGTACGGTTCGTTTTGTGAACGGTATGGTTTGCTTTTTCATGGTACGGTACGCTTTGTGAACAGTACGTTTCGTTTTGTGAACAGTATGGTTCATTTCTTGCACGGAACGGTACGGTTCGTTTTAGAGGTGTAGTAGCACGTTTCAGGGTCTGTAGTTATAGTTTGAACAGTTTGGTAATCACTTATATCAAATAGATTAAAATCGGATTCCTCAATAACTGAGGGGATGTTAAAAGACTCACCGGCTTGCTGTGGTGGTTGCAGTCTCTCTTCTATTTGTGTGGACATAATGGAAGCAGACACATTGACAGTGTCTGAGGATGTTGTTGCTTCATCAGGTTCGAATGTCTGAGTCCTTTGCCTCCCTCTTCCCCTGGCCGGTGAGGTCCTCTGCCTCTGGACCTGTTAATTTGACAGTTTGGACTGTTTTAAGCGGACGGGTGGCATGATGCTTATGGATTTTTTCAGAGGTAGTTTTCAACAAAGGCTGTTCTTTGTTGGGAAAAAGGAAGTTGAGGAATTTGATAGCTTGTAGCAAGAATTACCTTACTTCCCTGTGCATATTTTGGCAATTAGTACCGAGTTTATTCCCCTTATGATAACTTGTACAATTCTATGTAACACAGTTAAATGTGTTTTTTCCTATATTCCGTCAATTAAGTTTGATTATTTGTATATTGCATAAAATAATCATTATTATACCCGCACTTTCTAAAGAAAGTTCGGGTATATTGTTGTTACACTGTTCCGTCCGTCTGTCACGTTTTACTTTCTCAAACTGCTCTTACATCTTATTAACCAGCAAACTGAACTCTTGGAGTTTGATTTGGGGTATCATGTTGTTTTGTAAAAAGGTTTTAAAAATTCTCTGTTAGTCCTGGGGGTCAAATAATTGGTAAAAAATGACGTTTTTTTACAAAAAACCTTCTTCCTCGAACTCCTCCTACATTTTCAACAGTAGACAAATCATCTCTTAGAATATGTTTTAGGGTATCCTATAGATGCGCCATAAGGTTTCGGAATTTTCAATTTTGTCCTGGGGGTCATTTAATGGCTGAAAAATGACGTTTTTTTTACAAAAAATCTGGTTTCAAAAACATCATTTTTTTTTGGCACTAGCCAAATGATCTTCTAGAATATGATGTTTATCACTTAAAAAAAACATAGATCCTAGAACTCCTTTTACGATTTAATGGATAGACACATCATATCTTGGGATATGATAGGAACTGTTCCATAGATTTGCATTACGGTTTTGAAAAATTAAATTTGACCCTGACCTACATACCTTTTGATGCCCTTTAAGAATCAAGAATATATATGGTTAAGGGGTAAGGGTTCTCAACCGTTTTTGAGATATTCGTGCACTTCCTGTTCGAGGGGGGTCATGACCACCCCCGGGGCCCATGACTACATACCGTTAGATGTCCCTTGACACAAGGAACAAGAATATATATGTTTAAGGGTGGGGATCTCAACTGTTTTGAAGATATTAAGGGACTTGCTGTTTGATGGGGTCAGGACCACCCACAGGGTCCATGACCTACATAACATTTGATGCCCCTTGACATCAGAAACATGAATTTATATGGTTTAGGGGTCATGATTATAACAGTTTCTGAGATATATGGTAATTTCAAATTCCTGGGGGGTGGGGATGACCCCAGGGGTCAGATCTAATTAACCCTATCTATTGCCATTATTAGAGTTCTGTACAATTTTGTTCAGCCATCTCTGAGAAACAAGTTCAGAGCGGGAAAGAAGAAAAAGAAGAAGACAAAGAATATTATGGCTAATACATGTATTAAGAACCGTACAAAAACAATAAGTCTCCAAATTTCATTCGGGAGACTTAATAATAAAGATTAAATAGAGATAGGATCTTCAAAACATCAATAATTTAAAGATAATTGACAATTTCTGATTCTAAGGGGTCAGGATGACCCCTTAGGGTCATGACTTACATGCCATAATGATCTGATGCGCCATGACCTAAGGAGGAATAATATCTTTGAATTAAGGTGGGGATCTCAATGGTTTTTATGATATTTGTTAATTTCAGGAAGAGCACTTGGGATCATGAACTACATACCATCTGAAATGTCTTGAACAAAGAAACAATAATATAATATGTACATGATATATGATTCAATTTAAGAACCCAGATATAGATCAATCATCTATGTTTTGTAATACTTCCTATGTATATATACATGTATTAGTTTGTGTTTTGTTCTATACTATTCATGTTCATGACTGTAGTATGGTTTAGTCTTATTTTAAATTACATTAAAAAAATGTCAAATATATGACTTGGAACCCCCACCCCCAAACAAACTCAAATATAAACTGTTCTCCCCCCCCCCCCCCTTAATTGTCGAATGATATATGAAAATCAAAATATAATTTGGGTGTCTAAAAACTTTTATAAACTGGTAAAAGATGTTATTCTTAAAAAAAAATAACATTACACCTTGCTTAATTGACAAATGATCTATTGAGATATGATCAGAGGTCATATTTCTACCTTGGGATCAATAAGTAGTCTTCATTGACAAGTTAAAATTAATAACAATAAATGATTCAAATTATAAATGTTTGTACTCCACATTCACCCCCCCCCCATCCCCCCACCCCACCCCACCCCACCCCTAATCTAATCTGGTTCTAAATATTCAGTCTTCTTAATATATTCTAACATGTGTACAGTAGCAAATTTTAAATCATTTCTTGATTGCTTTTTCTCTCCTGATGCACATTAACATTTTGGAAATTGCTTAATTCAATTTTTAATAGATTTATAAACAAAATGTTATTTAAGTATTGAATCCTTATTTTTTGAAAGATATAGTCTCATAACTGCAACGAAGTGTGCATACAAATTGAATAACGCGCGTCAGCGCGTTATGAAATTTGTTTGCACACACCGTTGCAGTTATGAGACTATATCTTTCAAAAAATAAGAATTCAATGCTTATATTTACATTTTTGTTACCTTCTTGCCTTGTACGCAAATGCAAATTAAACCTCAAAATTACTGTATTATCCTATGGGTAAGTTCAAATTAATGGAAGAGCCACAGTATCAGCCACAAGCGTGATCTTTGATTTTTGCTTGTGACGTTGTATTTACCAGGGTTCAACGTTTGTGACGTCACAATTAATACTCGTGATTTAACCTTTTAGTACCCTGTCTGTGTTATGGTGCTATATCTGCAGTAGCTTTACATGCAAAATATATGTGGAATGTAAATATATGCATGTGTATTCGCCTATTTGGGGCAATTGTAAAGTCTCCTAAACAAAGCCGTGTCATCATTAGGCTAGGAATTACCCACATGGATCAAACACTACATATGAATAAGATAAAATACTTTATTATTCCTAGTTCTAGAATGTCAGAGTGTCTCCAAGGGGGCATAATCTATATACAATTTTACGCGCAACGACACAAAGAGCAAGAATAAATTATATGGTTTGGGGATGAAGATCTCAGATCTCAGAAGTTAACAAAATATACAGTGTATCATCATTTCCTATTTCATAAAAAAGGGGGGGGGGGGGTTAAAGACAACACCTGGGGGTCATAAATGTACTTTACACCATATGATGCATCATAATGACATTAGTCTAGAAGATATTTTGTATTTTCCTGTTTCGTGGGGTCAGAACAGTCCCATAAGGTCATGACCTACATTGTATTTGATGCATTATAATACATTAAGAAAGTAATACTCCTTCCTTCCTTTTATAACTCATATAAAAATTATAAGTGTCTACACTTACTTACATGTAATACACAAATTTAATATGAAATTGTTTATACAGGGTCAATATGGGGTCAACTCAATAGCGTAAGTCTAACAAATGAAAAAAAATAACTTTTGCAATTAAAATGAGAGAAACTTTACAAATGCGATAGGATAGGTAACGATGATAAGCTTATTTAAATATTAAAAGATGATGATACAGTATGCTGTCAAAGGGAGATCACATTTAGAAAGTGAAAGTAGAACTTATGTATGCTGGCATCTCATTACTAGTATATTGTGCTACTGCAACTATACATGCATTATGCTTAGTACCTATATTGGTCAACATCATAATGATAATCCAATTAAAACACAGTAATGAATTCCTTTAGCTGATCTTAACTAATCCTTTTCTGCATATGGAAAACACATACATGTATGTATACATGTGAACCCATCTAATCGAAGAGCTGGGTAAAACTAGTACCCGCTAATGAGACCTGCAGACCTGTGTTGTGTACGTAACTATAGACAAAGTTCAGTTATTTATAACATGCATGTATTTTTATGACCTATTCTTCAAATCCACTTGCACTATTTTATTAGGTAAATAACAGCTTTAAGGTGGTGCAGGACACCTGCATATTGTGATGTATACTTCCTATTGAGATAAACAATAAAGTATATTAAATATTAATTAGATATTTACCCCCCAAATAATGTTATCAACATTGAAGCGCAATGGGTTAGAGCGTTTATATGTCTGTAAGAACATTGGGGTCCAAGGTGTATTTTTGGTAATTTTACAAATGATATAAATGAATTTTCATGGGGGGGTGGGGGGGGGGGGTCCTGGATCCCTCACTCCCACCCCTTCTCTAAATCTGTGCACACGATGATGTACATGTAGGCACACAGAAGCAGATCTGAAACCGGCAACCCACACGGGGAGGGGGCATAATTTAATTTTTAATTTTGTTTGTAATAATTATATAGACCATTATACTTTCTATGACATGAAATGTTAAGATTATTGATTAACTGAAAATTCACTGCAAACAGTTTAACCCCAAATTGCACATAAAGTGCTGCTCATGTGTATTATCATATGGGAAGGGATCTCAACCTTCAGTTATGAAAACTATAATTTTTAAATGTATTACCGGAGCTTGCATGTGGCCTTCATTTTTAATTAAACTGGTACAAAACAGTGTTATTTATGGGCAAACACTTGGTGCGGGTATTACTGTCTAATGACAGCATGTAGTTATATGAATGTGAATCTATAAAGTTTAAATGGTTGACGAAAATTACAATTTAACAGACATTTTTTTTTAGAAAAGTGATTGAAATAAGGGTTAAAGTATATGTTATGATAATAATGAAAAAAGAAAAAAAAAAGCATAAGTTATTTTGTCTCGCAAAAAAGCCTAATGATACTACAGGATTTTTGTTTTAATAAAACTTATATCTTTCATTGGATTGAAGTTTACAGTTTTTAGGTTTTTATTGAAACGAATTAGATGTAAGGGTAGATACAGATGCTTTATATATTGTTGTAATCATCAATTTCCAAAATGTTTCATTTTACCAGCAAAATGTCCACCTGGTTTTACATCAGAGGATGGAATAACAAACTGTAGACCATGTGGCAAAGATAAGTATTGGGTAAATGCAACTACCTGTGAAGATTGTCCTGCTAATTATATAACAGACGTGATGAATGGTGTTCCTGATATAGAAGGCTGTAAAGGTAAGAGTGTAATGTTCATGCATAGCACAGGGGTATTTTTATTGTTATATGTTCCAAGCTTAGCAAATGAAAATGTAAAGCAAAGCCAAGTTCTTGCATAGAACAAGCTCTAGGTCACATGATTTACTCATCAACATCAATTTAAGCCTTAAATTCTCTGCAAAAATCTAAAAACTTATATTTTCTTCAGATATCTAACTGTACAATGTGGAAGGTTCAATTTTTAGCTCACCTGAACTGAAAGCTCAAGTGAGCTATGCTGATCACATTTTGTCTGTCGTCCGTCTGTAAACTTTTTACATTTTGAACTTCTTCTCTAAAACCACCATGCCAGTTTCAACCAATTTTGGCACAAAGCATACTTATGGTAAGATGAATATAAATTGCAGAAATGAAAGATTGATCTTCATTCAAAGCGGAGAAAACCTCGAAACTGTAGAAAAAGGGGGGTGCATTTTTAAAAATCTTTTCAAAACCTGTGAGACAAATTCAACGTAATTTAGCATAAATAATTAATTCCTATTGAAAGGAAAATATAAATTGCAAAAATTATGGACTAATTCTGTTTCAAATCTGAGTTATTACGAAAACAATAATAAAGGAAAGACATGTTTCAATCAGTTTATAGCTTTGGATTCGGTATTCCATACGAGTCTTGGTAAAATGGGTTGGCAAACTCGGGCCAGGACAAAATAAAAGCTGGGGCAGATCGAGATTTTTCAATTTCATCAATAATTTTTAACCAATGTCATTGAAATTTTCAGGATATGTTACCAACGGGTATATTTGTACTGTGGAATCATTTAAATTCGTGGGGCCCAATTTTCGTGGACTGTGACTATTTTGTTCATTAGCGGGGATGTAATTTCGTGGATGCGTTGGTTACTGTTTCAGTAACAAAGATAACTCTTTTTAAAATTGTTTTCGTTGAGGATTTAAATTCGTGGGGGAGGGCCACCCACGAATTCCACGAAAATTGATCGAGCTCCCACAAATTTTAATGATTCCACAGTATTTGCTGTAAATATTGATATTAGACAACAATGCGTATTTTGGAATTTATTGACGATTGTTGATTTCCACGTTGGTCAAATGGGTAGGCAAACCCCGGTCAACATTTTACAGGTCGATATGACAAAAAATGAATTTGTTTGTTGTGCAACAGTTCGCGCGAATCACGTGCGAAGGGAATCATTGAAACATGCAAAATACATCTGTGCAGATTTTGTGAAGTAAATTGAGGTTAAATATTTCAATGCATTGACAGTTATCACATAAGACGGTGGTGTTAGCTTGTTTTGATTTTCGTTTCGTTTTCATTATTTATGCTTTGTAACCTGGGAACTAATGCCTGTATTTTGTAATTTTTACACATCAAATCAAACAGAGACTTCGGTAAATCAGACAGTTGACTGTTTACCTGTGCAAATTAAGCAAAATCTGATGTATTAACAAAGTGCTAAAATACAATTCATTCTATCGGTAATTCGGTATGATCTTTTGGGTAATGGTTGATTAATCCAATGTGTTTTGTTGAGATGCTCAGCATTTTCTCAAGTTTATTAAGTTTAAATAAATTTTAATATTGCTGATGGAAATATGTAGGTATATATATAGATATGATTCATTTTGAAAAATAAATTGTGCTCTTTATTTGTTTTAGTGCATGTTTCTTGTGTTTAATTGTTTACAATTTCTATTTACTAACTATATTTGACTATGAAGAAGGTACAGTTTTTTTCAATAATTGCCCTTAAATTCAAAAGTTGTTTAAATCTCATAAAAATACATGTATACCATCTTGAACATGTGTGTATATAAAGTACCAGGTTAAAAAGTTTTATCTTGTTTTAAAAAATATTTATGACTTAGACATTTTGGCATATTTCTAAGATTTAGTCAAAAATGATGAAAAACTGGCACATATTGTCATAGATTTTTGAAAAGGAAAATGTGTCCGCAGCTGTCGCCCACAACGAAATTGATATATTTTGTTTGATATCACATGATAAAGTTATAATATGAGTTTCATCGTGGGCGACGACTGCGGACATATTACCGGTAGTGTAAAAAAAGTGTAAAATTCAAATACTTTACAATATTTATTTTTTGTTAATCTATCAAGGGGTCATATGGCACAAAATCTTTTGAACACCCATTTTTAGGTCTCACACAAGGAATTAATTTCACTATTTACACACTTACAAGTAACAAAGATAAAGATTAAGATAAGGTTCCACTTTTATATACCATAAACACTCCATCAGAAAATCACAAATACATACATTGCATCAACTTGTACATACATGGTAAAATATACCTGCATCATAAACAATAAACATATCTTTGGCGTCTTGGGGGCTACTCATTTCAACCATCAAAATAACTACCTCTAACATCTAAAAACTAGCTACCACTATTACTGTGTACATAGAATAATCAATTCCAAGGTGATCTCGGAAGTACTACAAAGTGGCCTGGGCTGATCCCTGCAGGCCTAATAAAACTCTGGGCTGATCCCAGGAGAGTAACGATGGTGCCCAGGGCTGATCCCTGTAGGCAATTAAACTCCGGGCTGATCCCAGGAGTAGCAGCATAGACCCCAGGAGTAGCAGCATAACGATGGTGCCCAGGGCTGATCCCTGCAGGCAATTTAACTCCGGGCTGATCCCAGGAGTAGGACAAATGCCTGGGGCTGATCCCAGCAGGCAGCATAAAACTCTGGGTTTATACCGTAGATTTGACGCATTGCCCAAACTGAGAGGAGCAAGACAACCCATATCAACTACAATCGTTCAATTGTTCAAAACAATTATCTACATGCTACACCAGCCTAGTCTAGTTAACCAACCAAATTACCTATATGTTATATAAGATTATAATAACTATTTCAAATGTCACTAGAATTGACCTTGGGGGCAGAATTCCCCAAGGAATGACCACCAAATGAGCGAATAAAATGAGTGAAGCCCCCAAGCAAAGGAAAAGGTTAATTAAGTATTTGACATATAGTTATGGTGTAATAAAGTATTACACTGTTGTACAATGATGAAACAAGAAAAAAAAAAATACAAATAAAATACATATTTATTCCTATTGTTCCACTAACTATAAGATGACAAGCTTGATGGCGTAAAGCATTTAGTATGACCAGCTATGTCTATTACACAGTACATGGTGACGCATTGCACATGTTGTTTTGAGCGTTTTTGATTATTTGACGATCGGTACGAATGTATCTCACATAGCAATCAGATGACCATCTGCCTAGTTCTTTGATGACATGATCTTCAACGCCAGCTGCTGCCGCTGTAGTTGCTGCTCCGATGCGGAATGAATGACCCGATTAGTTCTGCTCACGAAAACTGCTTCTGCGCAAGAGTTCCCTAAGATGTTGAATGAATTTGTCTCTAGTTATGGGCAGGCAACAGTGTTCACTTTCGATAAACAATGGTGAAGATTGGTCACAAGCAGACAACTTTCGTGATTCCAGATACACAAGCATATTATGTACAGGTTTAAAATATACATTTTCAAAAATTGTGATATCTACGCCTTTAGAGAACGGATCTGTTTTAGAATTCCGTAATCTTAATACAAAAGTGTTGTTCCCATCATGAAAACTAACATCTTCTATTCTAACAAAATCTACAGAAGAAGCATTCTTACATGTTATTTCTCCACATTGAAGGAATCCAAAGAAGGCACATAAGAACATGCATTTTAACATCGAGTCAAAAAACGGAGAAAAAGCTCCGTTATCTAGCAAAATGACCAACTCTTTCAAAATCTGTACTGTTATAGGTAGACGCTTTACAACTTGATTTGTCTGGGATTTTTTAACACCTCTAAGAACATAATGCAAGCGATGACAATTATGTAATACATCACCTAAACCTGCTACAATGTAATAATAACGAATGCCAGCTAGATACAGTTTCATCTTCGTACTTCAGCTTTAGAACTGATTTACAATGAGATATAAAGTAAACAAGTGTGGTCTCAGTAATAGAGGGTAATGATGTTCTAGAACAAACTGCGCCATTCATACACATAAAGGTAATAAAACACTGCAAAGCTGAACTGTAAGTCTGTTTCGTAGAAGTACTCAGAGAAGCATCTAAGAGTTCTGTCACTTGCTGGTCTAGACTGTCAACATCATAGAGTGATGGATACAAGGAGTTGGATTCGCCTCTGCTCCAGGAAGTAGAGTCCGGAATTTCTCCATCTGGTAACGAGAAAGTGCGTCAGCTATACAGTTTTTGTGACCTTCAATATGTTTGGCATGTAAAACATAGTGATTTTTTGCAGCATGAAACGTCAGTGTTCTCATTAATTTCATGATACTAGGGACTTTAGAGCGTCTTTTCTTAATTATGTCAACTGTCGCCATATTGTCACAATGAAATAGTATCCAATACGTTTCCTGTTCCAATTATGTCCCGCAGAAGACAAGCCATTACTATTGGGTAAAGTTCAAAGAAAGCCATTGATGTTTTTTCCTGCAATATTTCTACGGGGAAATCTCCTTGAAACCATTGGTTTTCATATGATCCTCCATATGAAATAGGAGTTGCATCAGGAAATAACTGCATATCTGCTGCCTCTGTTATGTTGCCATCGATAAAGAAAGACACACCATTCCAAGATCTTAGAAATTTGAGCCACATGCTCAAGTCCGCTCTACACATACGATCAATTTTGATATGGTAATGCAATGGTTCAACGGTAGTGGACAAGGCAATAAGGTGAGAAATAAATGAGCGACCTGGTAATATAACTCTGCATGCAAAGTTCAAGTGACCTAGTAAACTCAAGAGCTCTCTTTTAGTACATGATTTCTTGTACTGAAATGTTTCTAGCAGTTCTGTTATTCTGGTAAGTTTCTCTCTAGGTAATCTTGTTTCCATCTTTGCTGAATCTAAGTAGAGTCCAAGATATTCGATTTCATTACAGGGACCTTCTGTCTTTTTTGATGATAAAGGAATACCTAGTTCTTTAAAGATATTGAGAAATCTGTGAATAACTTCGAATGCGTCTCCCCATGGAGGTACCACTACCAGAAAATCATCTAAGAGATGCAGAACATTGGAGATATCGAATACATTTTCCGCAATCCAGCAAACTGCTGTTGATAGATAGTCAAAGGTCTTTGGACTTGAACGACTTCCGAACACTAATCTTTTGTAAAAATAATAATTGTCTTTCCACTTGATTACATGAAACGGCCACAACTCCTCTAGAATGGGTATATTCTTGAAGGCATCAGTTATGTCTGTCTTAATAAGAAAAGATCCCAAGCCCAAGTGTTTTATGAGGCTAACTGCATCATCAATCTTCACGTAAGTCAAGGAAAATTCTTGTTTGTCTATCAAGTTGTTTAAACTCGGAATATCTTCGTTATCATGGGGAGCCGACATATCCACAATAAGACGTTTCTTCTTTGAATATTTCCCTTCGGCTACACCAATAGGGTTTATTCTATAGTTTTTAAAAGGTATGTCTCTAAACGGTCCCAAAAGATATCCTTTGTTAACTTCCTGTTGAATGAGGTCTCCAACACATTCTGAGTGTTTTTCAGCTGATCTTAAGTTTTTACATTCAAATGGTGTTTCTGGAATTGTCTGAAAACGGGTGTGAAAACCAAACTGCAAACCGATAATTAAATATGACACAAATTCTTTATCTGGATGATCTTTAAGCCACAAATGTAGTATGTCTATGTTGACAGGAGTATTCACAGAGCTCATGTAGTTGCCAACTACTTTGGATGGGTCGGAGGCCCCAAGTGTTGGGGGCCAGTTGCCGTTTTTTGCTAAGGTACAATTCTGCCGAGCATGTTCACCTCTACAATCTAAACAAATATGAGCATTTCTACATCTAGATAGCTGGCATCCTCTTGTGCCATTAAAGTTGTTGCAGATCTCCTTTCCTGCATGATACAGTCTTTTCCTGCCATAGGAATCGACTTCTCTCTCCAATTGCAATTTTTCTGTTTTCTGCGTGGCAGCCATAGCACAGAAATTTGTAAGATGGAGAGTGCTATGACAGTGTGTACATGACTGTGCTTTCGCATTGGCAAAGATATTGCAGAAAAGTGTATTGTTTCTGACAGACCAATCCACCATGATATTGTTAAATCTTAAATGAGAAGCCGCCATCAAACTAAACTGTCTATGATATTCATAGAATCCTTTTCCAGGGTATCTGGTTGCCATGTCGATGATGTCCCTCTCATAGAGATCCAGTTCGACTCGTCTCTGCGGGTATGCTTCACACATCACATTTTGATATATGCCAAACGCTTGGATGAATTCTCCAAGCGAGAGTGATCTTTGTAACCGATAATCATTTTTTTGCTCTGATTGCGGTTTGTCCTCTGTGGGCACATAATAAGGAATAAGAATTGAAGCTAAGTTTATGTCTTTACCTGCCGTGATTTGTTGCCTTAACTGTGGAGAAATTGTTTCAACTAACGGAAGCGACTCAGCCGAGAACCCAAATCTCGTCCTTTTGTACGAAGGTGCTGGTTGTTGGTTCGCAATTCCAGTTGTTGTAGCACTAGGTCCACTCACTCAAGAAGACATAGCTGCCATGGCTGAGGACAGAGTAAAGTTGGACGTATTGTTTACGTCGTTCGATGACGAATTCGCTTGGTTAGTCTGACCGCCAGATTGAATGTTATGATTAATTTCTGTGCTGACCGATGAACTCGTAGTCTGGGTGTTCATGGAATTCACACCCAATGTCAGATTTATCACGTTTTGCTGCAGACTCTGTACTGTAGACGAAAGCTTCGACACTAAGTCTATCATCACTCGCTGATCGCCGCCATTATTGTTTTGAACTGGGGCATCTTGGGAAGGCGCACCTTGCGCGTCCAGCGGGGATCCTGGTCTATTAATAGAATTCTCTTCCACCAATCGTTTTGCATTGCTTGGATAAATAATGCCGCGGTTATTCAAAGCTTGTTTTAAACGAAAAGTTGTCCAATTTCCTGGCAAATCCGGGTCGTAGGCATAAGGCGAATGCCTCGTTCATTTAGGTCCCATATTTTTTGGTACTGTAGAAGTCAGTCAGAAGAAATTCCTGAATTAGGTAATAGTTAAACACACACATCGAATAACGATGATCAAAACTCTAGGACATCACATCAACGAATCATCCGACAGTAAATTCACTTGAAATGAAAGTTATGTTCAATATTAGGAAGACAAAATATAGCTCTCGAACTCAAAGCGTTCACGCTGAAAACATCTGTATCAATACCAGACTCCCCCCTCTAGGCATCAATGCCCCTGGCTGCTCTCCCCTGATTGGTCAATTCAATACTGATACTAAACACGTCTCAAATTACATGATAACACATTGTCTTAATTACATGTATGTACCCGAATATTTTGCTAAGATTAGATAGCAGCAGGAATTAACTGGTGTATAAATAATAATTTAATCTACAATTAAATTTCAATATGTTACTATATAGCTTTAATTCAGTTAATTAATTAACTATACTCTCAGCATATAATTCATGAAAGAGAAATTTTAGTTAATTGCTTCAAGAAAAATTTAAGATCAGAAAAATAACGCCTTATGCGGTTTCTAAGAGAGATAATTGAGAGTAAACATACCTACCCCCAAATACACGTGGGTTCCACATGTTGACAAACAGGCTCAGCACCATCCAGGAAGTTGCATCATGCGCATCTAAAAAAATAGTTCCACTGAAATTAGTGTGACAATTCCCCTAAAGTAATAATTCTCCTAGCCACTGAGTCTAAAATCAATACTACAGGCCTAAAATAAGGTGCCAAAAAAGGAAGAAAGAAAAGAAATTGTCTCTATATATATGGAACTACAATTGACTAAGTTCAGTTTGATGGCTATTTCCTTGCGTAAGACCTTTAAGACAACTAAAAGTTTATGAAATTTAATTAAATTTGCAGAAAAAGTCTAGTAGGTATCTATCACCTATATGCTAGTGTATGAAAATCTACTTTTGACCCTAAGGGATTAAAAATAGGAGATAACTCTTCTTAACAGCTTGCTGAATTCTGGAGTAAATTTCTGTTAATATTCATCTACAGTTCATCTTTTTAAAACTCAATAAAAATTAATTAGTGAGATATTGAGAAAAGAGCTTGGAATGAAATGAAACCTGAAATGTTAGAGTTTATGTGTATGTGCTTTAAAAAAAAATCATCTCTAATTAATAGACATTAATTAGCTAAGAAACAGGAAAATGACTTAAATATTGGAATTAATTAGCAAAAAGTTGTTAATTTTAATTCTAAGACAAAGACAGACACTGGAAAAAATAGTGCCAGAAGAGTCTTCAATAATGTACCTTGGAGCGTTGATAACGGTGGTCACTGATTAATGGCTAGTGATTAAGATAAGAGGTTCTTAAGCAATGGGGGGTGATGAGGCTTTTCCATCAGTCATCAAAGATGGGGGTTCCTCTTAGAAGACATGGCAGCTCTAAAATAAATAAACAGTATGAAAGTTTACAATACTTAAAAATTTGCACCACACACAACATCATATTATTAGAAAAAGTCTACAAGTATACAGTTCAATATAAATCATGCCAAAGAAAGGACCAAAGTGGCTGCATCAACATCAGTACAAAAAAGGAAACATACCTCACAAGGGCCAGAAAAGTACAGGGACCACCAGTCCAGTACAGTGTCTATGTCCTATAAGAAGGCTGAGTAAAGAAGAGTTTCAGGACGTTGTACAGCAGCAGAAGGATGGAATATTCACAATAAGCGATGCTGAGCGTAGAGGCAGTCAAATGAAGATTTTGCGACCCGGGCCGAGTGAAGTGCAGCTGGTAGACTCCTACACGGATGCAGAGTCACCGAACCCTAATTCCAGACTTAACAAAGTGCTCCATCAAGAAAAACTGCTAAACTATGGAACCATGCATTTAAAGAGCACTCACAGGAATTCCCGGACTGTGACGGTTCACTGGACTGGAACCAGCATGGGGAGGAAAAGAGAGGCCTGGCATGGATCCTTTCCATTCGATGTAAGAAGTGCCATTACACCAGTCACAGTGAAAAGCTGTACGAGGAAGTCAGTCGATCAGGAAGGGGACGGAGAGCCGCACAGCTTTATGTTGCCATGGCTGTCGGTCACTTGGGTACCAGCCTTACAACAGAGGGTATGCGTGGTATGCTTCTTGGCGCAAACATCGAACCAGCATCAGCCACAAACATTCATCAGACCTGCAACAAAGTAGGCAAAATCATCACTGACGTGAACAAAAACAGCATGAAGAAAATAAGGCAGGACATTCAAGAGCTTAACGAGAAATGTGGACTTGCCAATACACCTATAAGAGCGGAAGGAGATGCCCGGTATAACAATGCCACCTTCAGTGCAATAGGGAAAACACCATTCCAAGCTGCCACACAAGTGACATACACTTTAAGTGAAAATGTTACCAAGAAGAAGAATGTTGTGGCAGTGTTTTGTGGCAATAAACTGTGCAAGAAAGGCACCTATCTTAGAGCCAAGGGGAAGGAAGTTACCTGCCCCGGACATGAAGGCCGCACTGCAACCATTCCTCCAGAGACCACCATTGGAGACGAAAAGAGATGGGCTGCGGAATGCATCAGTGAGCTGCAAAGTGATGACCGTCCACTCATCATTTCCCATTTCACCAGTGATGGAGATAGTGCTGCTGCTTCCGGTGCATCTGAAAAGCAAGGGCATATGATTGAAAACCTCAAAGACCTGCGCCACTTCTTTGACTCTCAGAGAAAACAGACTGCTAAAGCTCCATTCAGCAGTCACATGTTTCCTGGAAGAACAAAAGCTATGAGAGAATCCATGCAGAGGAGATTTGCCCTGGACCTGAAGCTTAGATGCAGGACCGAGTACGAAAACTGCTACAAACACTACTCAGGTGATTACCTTTGATGAAACGGGCCATGTCAACAGCTGTCCGTTCCATCATCAGCTGCTACCAAGGACAGTGCGGAAAGTCCTGCCAACTTCATTCCTTCTCCTGTCGCGGACTGAAAAACAATAAGTGGAACTCTTCAGTGTTGCCTCGTGACTTTGAATTAAGCATGACAGAAGAAGACATGTGCTTGTTAAAAGACCGTATAAATCTGACTTTGGGACCTAATAATCTTGATAGAATTAAATATCACACTTGTACACAAAAATCTGAATCTTTTAATAGGGCATATTTAAAATCAAATCCAAAATGTATTACAAGTAGTAGAAATTTTGAAAGTAGAATACATAAAGTTGTGCACTCACTCAATCGGGGTCATGGAAATTCAACATTGGAACTTTGTGAATTTGTAGGGGCACCTGTTGTAAAAGGAAGTAGAGTGGTCCATCATCTAAAACAACAGCAAAATAGGCAAAATTACTTTAAAATGAAACAAAAACTCTTAAAATATAAAAACCAAAGAAAATTTTACAGATCTAAAAGATATCAGCTCTATGATAAAAAGTCTAAAGACACTTATAGTAAGTCACTAACAGATCCAAAGTTAAACAGGAAGTAGTTAAGTGTGGGTTGGGGGGGGGGGGGGTGGGGTGTTATCATAGGTGGGTTGGGGGGGGGTGTAGTTAGCATGTTTGAAATGTTTGTTATATTATACCTATCATATGAATTTTGTATTACATTCAATGATTGCTCTGTTTAAATAATGTGCACTGAATGTATGGTAATGTGTGAATGATGAGTGTGTAAAATGTGAAATGTCCTTTTATGGGGTGCTCAGTTCATGTAAATATGTTATATTTTTCATTGTTTATCTTATTAAAATGATTGCAAACAATTATCTTGATTTTCTTACCTGTCTGATGTACACAACAGAGAGGACTGAGACGATTGGTTGAAATACGGGTACACAGGTGTCAAATTTCACCGTTGGTGACAAGACAGCATCCCGCATTTTTTATCCGCCATTGTTGATCTTTAACAAGGGAGACAACTCCTGAAATTCGAAAAAATGCAGTTTAAATAAAAGTTACATGTTTCTCTTTAGGTCTCACACAAGGAATTAATTTCACTATATGTTACTATATAGCTTTAATTCAGTTAATTAATTAACTATACTCTCAGCATATAATTTATGAAAGAGAAATTTTAGTTAAATGCTTCAAGAAAAATTTTAGATCAGAAAAATAATGCCTTAAGCGGTTTCTAAGAGAGACAATTGAGAGTAAACATACCTACCCCCAAATACACGTGGGTTCCATATGTTGACAAACAGGCTCAGCACCATCCAGGAAGTTGCATCATGTGCATCTAAAAAAAATAGTTCCACTGAAATTAGTGTGACAATTCCCCTAAAGTAATAATTCTCCTAGCCACTGAGTCCAAAATCAATACTACAGGCCTAAAATAAGGTGCCAAAAAAGGAAGAAAGAAAAGAAATTGTCTCTATATATATGGAACTACAATTGACTAAGTTCAGTTTGATTGGCTATTTCCTTGCGTAAGACCTTAAAGTCATTGTTGCTCAGGTGAGCGATGTGGCCCCATGGGCCTCTTGTTTTTAGAAACAAGATAAAGGATCACGGGTCAGTGTTTTTCCCTATTAGGAATAGGTCATTTAATTTTACCTTTTTGCCCTTCAAATACAATCTTTGCCTTGATTACATTTGTTACTAGTATTTTGAACAATGTACATGTATTAAGGTATTAAATATCTGTATACTAAAACAAAATCTTATAGAAAGCAAGGATATGATAAGGTATTATATTTAAATCAATTTTTGGGAGTTGATTTTAATCAACTCTCCTATGCAGTTACTTGGACAAACCGAAAGTGAAACAGTGTTTGGACCTCAGCACAAATCATCGCTGCTGACAAGACTTAGTTCTTGAAAATAATTGATAAATTTTGATGTAATGTATGATAAAGCATTGTTTTTCAAGGAAACTTATTTATAAATACCTTGAAAATAGTCAGATTTTAAATGGTACCAACAATTTAGATATCTTTTGTAGTTGTATGTATTTCTACGCCAGAGTTCAATATAGTCTCGTTCAATTCGACGCTCGGCTGTCTCCATAAATCTACAACAAGCATAGAGTCTCTCTTGCTTGTCGGAGATTTACGGTGTCAGCTGAGCGTTTGGTTGAACGAGACTAGAGTTTAAGATGGCTCTAAACACCCACAGTTTATTCCAATTTTCAATAGAAGACCACAAAACATATACTTATCAACTATCAAAATGATGATAGGGATAATATTAATAGGTATTTTTAAATAATTTGTTGTTGTTTTTTCTTGTTTTTGTAAAATATTTTTTAAAAAGTTAAATATTAACAAATTGAGAGAAATTTTTTTGTCATATGATTTAAGAAATGAAGATGATAATTTTTCTATTGATCGACGAATCAAAGAAAAAATTGACTGGAAAACTTCATCAATGCGCATAGAATTGAAAACGAAAGGAAAATACATGCGATAGCTTGTGATATTATTCACTGGAAAGGAAAATACATGCGATAGCTTGTGATATTATTCACTGTGCAGAAAAACGCGTAATAAAACTAGTTTTCATGTGAGATCGCTGGAATATGCAACTGGACATAACCATTCAAGAAAAGGCGATCGTGGACGAAAATAGCTGATATGTTGACAAAGAATAGTATGTATAAGTGACTTTTGTAAACGTTGAAGTAACTAGATAGCCAGTGATGTACTTAAATGGTATATCTGCCACTTGGAATGCACCGAAGGAGTTGATGCATTACTCATAGCTTTTCTTTACGACGCTTATTCTGATCACTGATGACCGATCATGTACGTGTGTAAATTTAAAAATCATCGTTACCAAATTTGAACAGCAGTGAAAGTTTATAGGCATATATGTTCGTTATAATATTCCTGGAAAAGGAACAGCCAGCCTTGCTGTAAATGTTGATTGATCTCAAGCAGACGAAATCATGAGAAGACGCTTAATTTTCCATTTCGTGAATCAAATAATGTGTTTTGTTTATTTTTGAAGGTTAAACTTTCAAGTTTTTATATTCACAAGGTTGCATTTTGTTTGCTGACAATAAAACAGACACAACTTTACATTTTGTTGAGAGTGTTTATCTTGGAAATTCCCGTTCTATAAATAGTGTTAGATCAGAACAGTTGAGAAAAGAAGTTCCGGCAAAAATTTTATTGATGCAGGTATCAAAGAAACTTTTCGACCAATCAGAAGCGCCGATATCTCATCAAACAAATAAATATTAAATGATGGATATTTCCTTCAAACACCTAAAAAAAAAATAACACTTCTTAACAATCAAAAATGTTATTATTGCAATTTTGTTTTTAGTATTTCCCAAAAACATAATTTTGCATAATTTCTTACTCTGTTGACAAATCATCTGAAAAAGCTGCTTGATGTTATAAGAAAAAGTATTTTAATAAATGTGACATAAAAAATTGAATGAAAATCATTGCAAATAATCACAAAAAATATTTTAAATTTTATTTGGTATGAAAGTTCCTCAGGTAAGAGTTATCGTTCCTAAGTCCCAAGGCCCAAACACCTTGGGGACTTTTCATTTCGGAGTTGAAGAAAATTTCCTAAATATCATGTTGGAATGATAAATACATTCATATTTCATTATAAGCCTATATAAATGAATGTATTCGCTTTAATGCACAACTAAGTCAAATAAATAAAGGGGAAAAATAACTAATAGGATTTATGTATCCCAACCTGAGAGAAATTCAAAGCCACCCTCCCATCCCCTTAAGATGGTCAGGAACATCTGTCGATATTAATGTAGATTAAAGTATATTATAATTGAAATACTCTCATCGGTTTAGAATTTTCTTTCCCACCCAATATTCAACCAAAAAATACGTTTTAGAAAGTTTTGGAAAATTAAAAATTTTATTGTCCCCAACAGGATTCGAACTCATGACCTACAGGTTTGTAGTGAACCCACTAACCCTCTGCGCAAAGCTGTAAGATATCGATGCCGGTAATAAAACATTTAAAAAAATTATACTTGATTTTATTGTTTATTTCGATAAATTATATACGACACAACGTGAAGGTGTCACATACCACATTACTTGTAAATAATGAATTTTCCAATTATCAAATTAGATCTATTCATTTACCAAATTTCTCAAAAGAGCAGTCCCCATACAATTTGCCTCAGTTTAAATCAGCCAGTACCGGAATTGCATGCTTCCAGATTTACTTTTTTTGCGTACTGCGTCATAAAAAAGTGGTGTATAGAGCCACCTTAATATTGCTTGGATCCATACAATTTTCAAGAAATATTTTTATTACTGATACATAGTTTGATTGAATTAATTTTATCTTTAAATATTATTTAACATGATTCATATAGGGGTTTCTCGACATTCTTGTAGAAAAAATCCAAAAATTCATATTATAAAAATGTGCGTAATTCAAATACAAATTGGAAACTACATAAACTTGTTATGCAAAATAACATATCATTGATTTTAAAATAAATAAACATCGACAAAATCAGCTACCTTCAGTTCTTCAGTACTTTGATTATTATTGTCAGCTTGAAACTTGAAAATATGAAACTGAAACCTACCATCATTATAGCTCCTTGTCCACCTGGGAAATATTCTTTAACTGGACATGAACCATGTCAAGAGTGTCCACTCCATTATTACCAAGATGGTGCTGAACAAACAACTTGTACAGAATGTGATGAAAATAAAAGAACTGAAGGTGTGGGCCATAACAGTTCAAGTTCTTGTGTCGTCATAGGTATGTTTTACCAGTATATAAAATAGTAGTTGTGTCCTAAAGTCATCAAAGACTATAGTAAAAATTTCATGAAAGGGACTTGAAAACGATTTAAGATCAAAAAATTTGTTTTTATTTTTTATGTATAAAATGGTGAACTGGTGCATTTTAAATGATTGACCAAAATATTAAATGTTAAAGTCAAGTTACAAGCGAGATACAGAGGTAAGAATTGGTTGTTATGTAAACAAAGCTCAAGTCTTATACTGTAAACGAGGAAAATATTACGGTGTTATTAATTTCACTATGTTCACAGTCAGACAATTTTCCGTGAACATTAAGCCAATGTGAATATTCACTGTGTATTTTGCGATCTCCGTGCATGCCGCCATAACAGATGTTATTGATAGATGTGTGCATGAGTGGGGCCTAAATTACCACTTCCCTATCGTAATTATAGCACTTTTAAAAACGCAAGCATAAATATTATGTATGATTTATGTTTATTATACAACTTAATATAACGGAACAATTGATTCACCTTTATTTTTTAACACCCCTCAGCTGTGCGGCCCTATCGAAGCCATTGTTGTGAAGACCTGCGCTAATTGCCACTTATTATTTCGGACATTTCCATAGATTCATGTACACCCTGTGGGTTGTTTGCGATTGGCATTCATATTGAGCAGTTCACTTTGAAGAATTATTGATTATAAAGTCGTGCATTTTTTAAACAGATTTACCCCTGTTTGAAATTTTAGACACGTGGAATTAAAGACGTGTACAGTAGTTGTTTACAAAAAATGTAAGGTAGAGAATTACCATTTCTTACCCAAAATGACATGCAAAAAACAATTTAAACTAACTCAATACAGGTAACTCTCGTTGGCTCGAACTTCGTTCGCTCAAAGTTCTTGATCGCTCCAAGTGAGTCTAGGGTCCCGATTTTTTTCCCTATATAATTAAGCAAAGGACTATGTGCAGTATGGTCAAATATCTGCCCCCGATTTCAACCAATTTTAAAATAGTATCGTATAAAAATGAAATCTTCACAAATCATTGTAAAGAGGATGCCTATAACTTTAATCTTGATTTTAGTCATCATTGCTCACTCGCTGTTTATCTATGACGTCACCTAAATGACCTAATTCCCGCAAATTTGCCAACAAATGAAGATATTCTCATTTTTGCTCTATATTTTGCATTCGGAAGTATAGAGCGCAGGTCTGCTCAAGTGCGATTTTAACTAAGTTTTTCTTCAGATAGTTATACATATTATACTAAAAAATGGTACTTGAGCAAGCCTGCGCTCCATGTTTCCCAGTCAAAAAACCATCGGAAAACACCCATATTTTGTATTTTGCTACAAAACATCAATTTATCAAAATAATGCAATATTTATGACATCATTTCTTCATTATGACATCACTGTGGTGATAGTCTTTTACACCTTTATTTCCAATATGATTTTAACTATCTTTCACCTTATTTTAAAGCTCTTTCTAAACTTTAATTTTGGGGGGCAAAAATTGCATAAAACTGCACTTAGTCCTTTACTCTTGATTTCTCGAACTCTTGATCTCTCGAAACCCTTGATCTCTTGAAGTCAAACTGCAGTCCTGTTGTTCATATTATATAGTTTCTTACTTTCGATACCTCGAAGTCGCTGTGTATCTCCAAGCGCTATACCTAATTAACACCTACTTGGCCATTTTAATGGCTCCAGGCGTTCGGCGACACTTGTCCTGCAAGGTGATAATTGTTTGATGATTGACCATACCGATACCTAATTGATAATTAACCGTTTTACGATATTTTGGAGATGCAATGAAAATAAGAAATTAATTGAGACGAAACGATAATATTGAGCCATGGTCAAAATTTAGAATTATAGAACTGTAAAAATTAAGCTTATCAGCATCATTAACCTGTCATAATAATGATTATTGCTGAACAAGTTCTTACAGCTGGTGAAGGACCCGTACAGTGGGAACAATTGGTGATACCCAGTTATCACATTTATGACAATATGTCGATCGTCTTGCAGTCCAGTTGTATTGAGCAATCTTGTCTTAATATGATGCATGAAATAAATAATTATCATGAATTTATTCAATAGTTGTTTGTATTCAGTTTTAATAACATCCAGTACTGTATATTTTACTGAAAAGAAAACGTTGTTTAATCACATGCGAAAGGTTAGAACTAAATAAATGGCTTCATCATAACATCTGGTAAGACTAATTTTAGAACCCGTCGGTCAACCCTGAAAATTCCGAACTCTTGAAAACTCGAACTCTTGAAACCTCAAAGTTTTTCCTTGGTCCCATGAATTCGAGCTATCGAGAGTTACCTTATTCGAGCTATCGAGAGTTATCTTCATAAATACTATAACAGTTAAACTCGGTTATAGGGAAGTCCTAGGGACAAATGGATTTACTTTGTTATGTCTGTAATTTGTTATATCCATATAACGAATTCATAATAATAACTTAAGCATATTATTTTAACTATATACATGTTTTCTTTCACCAGACTATAAGTTTTGCTAATTTAGGCTTAAAGTAAAAATACAATACTTTGATACCTTTAATAATCTGATTGTGAATTGAATAATTTATATAAAATATATTCATTTAAGCTTTTATTTGGAAATGCTAGTGTGAAATTTTTAATTTGTAAAGAAATTCGTTATAAAAGGGTAAAATTCACCTCTACAGGATTCAAAATTAGTTCGCTATATCCGTAAATTCATTATAATATCCAAACTTGTTATAAACATAAAATTTTGCAAATATTGGAAAAGAATTTTACCAGGGACTTAATAAAACTTCGCTATATCCATGAATTCGCTATATCTGTGTTTGTACTAAACGAGTTTAACTGTATCAAGAAAAGATACATTTGATTGAAACTTACACCAATACAACACATATGTAAAAAATGACAATATTCAAGCTTTGTTTACAAAACAAAGAATTATGAATTCTGTATCTTGCATATAAATTGCTATTGATTTTCAATTTTGACATAGGATTATAAACTTCAAAATTTATCAGTATAATCATTGAAAATGAAAAAATAAAATTTGAAAATTTTATGTCAAATCGTGTCCCTTTAATAGATGCAAATGATTACCAATGTCTTTTTCATCTGCAAATACACAATTTCTGGTATATAAGGCAAACATTAGGCTGTCCAAAGTTAATTCTATGTTAAACGTTACCCGCAGTATTTCATAGAATGGTTGACATCATATGATTGTATAATTGTTTGATTTTTAGATAAAGTGGAATGTAATAGTACAACATTGAAAGGCTGTAGCAATGGAGCATGTCACCTCCTTAACCATGAAGCAATTTGCGTTTGTAACGAAGGTAGAGTATTAAAACTCTGTTTATGTTAAATGAAGCAAACAGTCTAGAAAATAATGATCTGTAACTCTAGCAGGCTTATTTTAGCAGTTTGATATTAGCCCACTACAATTTTAATTACAAAATGTGTACCCTTTAGTAAAGTACCAAGTGTAAGAAAGTTGGCTTTAAAAATTCTGTAACTTAGCCTACAGCAAATGGATTACAAATGTGCTTATCTTAAAGATGATCAAATTCTAAAATTACTTTCTGAAAATTAACCAATACCACATCAAAACAATTTCAAAGAAATCAGCTAGGGTTAACAGTACCCAAGAATTCCTCTTTCTGTACCCCAGCAAACATAGTTGGAAGGGATAAAGAGGAATCAGCTTGTCCTCCCATGTGTCTGTCCATCTATTTATGCAATTGTGTCCGGCCTATATCTTATAAACTCAGTCAATTTATTAATAATAATGCCTCAGATAAACATTGTGATAAACAAACCAAAACATATCGGTTTTTAGCTCACCGAGACGAAGTCAGGGGGAGCTTATGCTATACACCTGGCATAGCCTTGGTGTCAGGACCTGGTTTAAGTTCTTGTTGCAGGTCCTGTATCTAAGTTATTACTTGTCCTATCTTCACCAAACTTGCATGGATGATGCATCTGGACCTATTTATGGAATTGAAAAACTTGGATGCTTAATATGAATCCTGAATTTTAGATGCTGGAGGAGGTTAAGGTTTTTGGAGCAGGTTAAAGTTTTTGGTGCAGGTTCCCTTTGATAGCAAAATCTAATTAACTGCTGGAGGAGGTTAAGGTTTTTGGAGCAGGTTAAAGTTTTTGGTGCAGGTTCCCTTTGATAGCAAAATCTAAGTTACTACTGGTCCTAACTTCACCAAACTGGCATGGATGGTGTGTCTTATGATACTGATGCACCATGCAGACAGGCTTGAATGCTGAATCTGAGCCATAGGTTTCGGATGCAGGAGAAGGTTATGGTTTTTAGAGCTGGTTAAAGTTTTTGGAGAAGGTGCCCTCTGATAATGATATCTTCGTTAATACTGGTCCTAATGTCAACAAACTTGCATTGATGGTGGATCTTATGATACTGATGCACCAGACAGGCATGAATGCTGAGTCTGAGCCATAGGTTTCAGATGCTGGAGGAGGTTAAAGTTTTCAGGGCTGGTTAAAGTTTTTGAAACAGGTGCCCTCTGATTATGATATCTTAATTATTACTGGTTCTAACTTCACCAAACTTGCATGGATGGTGCATCTTATGATACTGATGTACCAGATAGGCATGAATGCTGAATCTGAGCCATAGGTTTCAGATGCTGTAGGAGGTTAAAGTTTTCGGGGCCGGTTTAAAGTTTTTGAAACAGGTGCCCTCTGATTATTATATCTTAGTTATTACTGGTCCTTACTTCACCAAACTTGCATGGATGGTGTGTATTGTGATACTGATGCACCTGCCAGGCTTGAATGCTGAATCTGAGCCATTGGTTTCGGATGCTGGATAAGGTTAAGTTTTTTGGAACAGGTCACATGTTTAATAGATAATAGTACTATTTTAAACTTGCATAGTTGATTAAACTATAATATAAATGAATTGCAGACGTAGCTTTAGATGCAAAGCCTGATCTTCATTATCAAGGATGCTGAAAAAATATATCTTAATTATTATTAGTCTTAACTTCACCAAACTTGCATGGATGGTATGTTTTATGATACTGATGCACCTGACAGGCATGGATGCTGAATCTGAGCCATAGGTTTTGGATGCTGGAGGAGGTTAAGGTTTTTAGAGCTGGTTAAAGTTTTTGAAACAGGTGCCCTCTGATGATAATATCTTCGTTATTACTGGTCCTAACTTCACTCAACTTGCATGGATGATGCGTCGTGTGATACTGATGCACCTAACAGGCATGAATGCTGAATCTGAGCCATAGGTTTCAGATGCTGGATGAGATTTAGTTTTTTTGAACAGGTCACATGTTTTATTGTTAATAGACTGCATAGTTGATTTAACTATAATATAAATGATTCGAAGAGGTAGCTTCAGATGCAGAGCCAAATCTCCATTATCAAGGATGCTAAAAAAATCTCATACCTCACTCAAACCTGCTTGATAGATGTGTTTGTTTTAAATGATGTAACATGATTTCTATATTATAGTATTGTATGATATGACACACTATTGTTTAATATGATACAATATTATATCATATATTATATTGTAAAAAGTAATATGATATGTATAATATGATATTGCATCAATTTTGTGATATTTTATGATATGATAATGTTCCATGATATTGTTATGTATAGTATTGTATATTATGATAAAATGTTATATAATATGATATTGTATCAGTAATTTATTATTTTATCACATGATACTGTTACATATGATATTGCAATATATAATATTGTATCCTATGATACGATTTTTTATATTATATATAGCATATCATATGATATTGTAAAAAATGATATTGGTTTATATAATATATTATTATATCACATGAACTTGTATTATATGATATTGTAATTTATTTAAGAAATAAACAACGTTATTTAGTGAACATGGCGTTATGAATAGCATTTGCTCTGTTGGCATAGCGCATCATGGAAAATATGCCAGCAGAGCAGTCGCTATTCATAACGCCATGTTTACTAAATAATTGTTGTTTATCACTTATATTTGCATTTTACCACTTGCAAATACCCTGTATTAGCCTAGAACTTGACATTTAGCTATTGCATCAAAAATAAACATTGAGACTGTAATGTATTTTTAGCTCACCTGAGCTGAAAGCTCAAGTTAGCTATTCTGATCACATTTTGTCTGTCGTCCGTCTGTCTGTCCGACTGTTTGTAAACTTTTCACATTTTCAACATCTTCTCAAGAACCACTGGGCCAATTTCAACCAAACTTGGCACAAAGCATCCTTAGCCCAAGGGATTCAAAGTTGTGAAAATTAAGGACCACGCCCTTTTGCAAAGGAAGATAATTAGGAATTTATGAAAATTTTTGAGAAATTTTCAAAAATCTTCTTCTCAAGAACCATTAGACCTGTAAAACTGAAACTTGTGTGAAAGCATCCTCAGGTAGTGTAGATTCAAATTTGTGAAAATCATGACCCCCGGTGGTAGGATGTGGCCACAATGGGGGGTCGAAGTTTAACAAAGGAATATATAGAGTAAATCTTTAAAAATCTTCTTCTCAGAAACTAATCAGCCAGGAAAGCTGAAACTTGTATGAAAGCATGCTCAGGTAGTGTAGATTCCAAGTTGTGAAATTCATGATCCCTGGGGATAGGGTGGGGCCACAATGGGGGGTCGAAGTTTAACATAGGAATATAAAGAGTAAATCTTTAGAAATCTTTTTCTCAGAAACTAATTGACCAGGAAAGTTGAAACATGTGTGAGAGCATCCTCAGGTAGTGTAGATTCTAAGTTGTGAAAATCATGACCCCCGGAGGTAGGATGGGGCCACAATGGGGGGTCAAAGTTTAACATGAATATATAGTGTAAATCTATAAAAATCTTCTTCTCAGAAACTAATCAGGTAGGAAAGCTGAAAATTGTGTGGAAGCATCCTCAGGTAGTGTAAATTCAAAGTTGTGAAAATCATGACCCCCGGGGGTAGGAGAGGGCCACCATGGGGGGGTGGGGGGGGGGGTCAAATTTTAACATATGAATATATAGAGTAAATCTTTAAAAATCTTCTTCTCAGAAACTAATCAGCTAGGAAAGCTAAAAATTGTGTGGAAGCATCCTCAGATAGTGTAGATACAAAGTTGTGAAAATCATGACCCCCGGGGGTAGGGTGGGGCCACAATGGGGGGTCAAAATTTTACCTAGGAATATACAGAGTAAATCTTTTAAAATCTTCTTCTCAGAAACTAATCAGCCAGGAAAGCTGAAACTTGTGTGGAAGCATCCTCAGGTAGTGTTAATTCCAAGTTGTGAAATTCTTGATCCCTGGGGGTAGGGTTAGGCCACAATGGGGGTCAAAGTTTAACATAGGAATATATAGAGTAAATCTTTAAAAATCTTCTTCTCAGAAACTAATAGGCCAGGAAAGCTGAAACTTGTATGAAAGCATGCTCAGGTAGTGTAGATTCCAACTTGTGAAATTGATCCCTGGGGGTAGGGTTGGGCCACAATGGGGGTCAAAGTTTAACATAGGAATATATAGAGTTAGTCTTTAAAAATCTTCTTCTCAGAAACTAATAGGCCAGGAAAGCTGAAACTTGTGTGGAAGCATCCTCAGGTAGTGTAGATTCCAAGTTGTGAAAATCATGACCCTCGGGGGTAGGATGGGACCGCAAAGGGGGGTCAAAGTTTAACATATGAATATATAGAGTAAATCTTTAAAAATCTTCTTCTCAGAAACTAATCAGCTAGGAAAGCTAAAAATTGTGTGGAAGCATCCTCAGGTAGTGTAGATTCAAAGTTGTCAAAATCATGACCCCCAGTGGTAGGAGGGGGCCACCATGGGGGGGTCGAAGTTTAACATAGGAATATATAGAGTAAATCTTTAAAAATCTTCTTCTCAGAAACTAATCAGCCAGGAAAGCTGAAACTTGTGTGGAAGCATCCTCAGGTAGTGTTAATTCAAAGTTGTGAAAATGAGGACCCCTGGGGTAGGATGGGGCCACAATTGGGGGTCGATGTTTAACATAGGAATATATAGAGTAAATCTTTAAAAATCTTCTTCTCAGAAACTAATCAGCCAGATGATTTTTTATAATTGTTAAGACTTTGGCCCCAGGACAATGCTTTGGCCTCGCAAGAAGGTTCAGAGTTTGATGTAGGTTTATATCCCATATATAAACTATTGTTAAGGATCTTTTTGAGAACTGCAATATATGATATGACTTTAAAATCACCCTGTTAAAAAAGGGACCAATGATTATAAACAGAAGAATATCCAGGAGAAAAACGAATTTATTTAAACAGGATCTACATGAATTATTGTACATTGTCCAGATAGTTTGTATTATGACTCCATTAAGCTGATTTTATCATATCTGTATTGTTCCTCAGGTGAGCAATGTGGCCCATGGGCCTCTTGTATTAATTTACATAGATTTGTTAACAGAATCAATGATATGTTATAACAGTAATTCCTTTAAAATGTTATTCTAAGACATGTTTTAATATAAAATACATCAGTTTTATGGAGTTGGAGAAAAGCACATGATGTATCGTATAGTGGTTTAGATCTATAACATCATTTTAAAATAAATGACGTCACACCTTTATGACGTCATAGTATACAGACAGAGCAATTGCAATTATAGAAAAATAAATGCAGTTCCTTTGTATGGACTTACATTGGGATAGAACAATGGATATGCAAAAATAATATTGTATCATACATAATATGTATGATATGATATTGTATTACATAATATTTTACTATATCGCATGATATTGTATCATATGTAGTATCAAATGTTATTGAATCATATGATACAATATCATATTATGTATCAAATATGATACAGTATCATACAATACAATATCGTACTATTTTATACAATATGAAATCATGATATACAATATTGTGATGTATTATGTGATATGGTATTGAATCATATTATTACTTATTAGGTTAGTTACTGACTCACTACGGAAATATATTGGGTTGATCAATCTCATAGATGGCGAAGCGAAGCCAAGCTGTCTATGAGATTGATCAACCCAATATATTTCCGTAGTGAGTCAGTAACTAACCTAATAAGTGTTTAGTTTTCCCGAGGACTATCAAGCGACATATTTGTTCACAAATAGCGATGATCTCCGCAAAGCCATGTACTAGATGCCTAACATTTCGTCCAATTTAACTCATTTAAACTCTTTAAAATTTTCAATCTCACCTTTCAAATACTCTTTAAAAATCTTTGCTTCACCCATGTTTACTTACAATGTTTTGTTGCTAGTCAATTTTAAATGTTTTCTCCCTTTCCTCAGCAGAGATCTGAACAAATTTCGACGCTGCCATTTTGTTCTGCTCCAGACAAAACAATGTGATGTCAATATACTAAGGGCAACTACTCTAATCAAAGATTTGGATTCAATATATATGGTTTAAAGCAACATTATCATTCAGTTGACCTTTAGTTGATATATTGGGCCTCTAATAGATGAAAGTTTTCTAATTAAAAGGTTACAGTGGTGCATCCTGTGAGACTCCTCTTGATGTGTGTCAGTCCAACCCATGTTTTAATGGAGGAACATGTGTACCAAATGGAGACAGCTTTAATTGCACCTGCCCATCAAGTAAGTTTCTTTTAATAATCAGTTGTTAATCTGATATTTAGGTAAATCTGATCTTATTTACACCAACCCATTTTTAGCTCACCTGAGGTGAAAACTCAAGTGAGCTCTTAGATCAAAATTTGTCCATTGTCTGTCGTTGGCGTTGTCGTTGTTGTAAACTTTTCACATTTCCATCTTCTCCAGAACCACTGGGCAGAATTCAATCAAACTTGGCAGAAAGCATCACTGTGTGTAGGGGATTCAATTTTGTTCAAATAAAGGGCCACAACCTCTTTTAAGGGGAGATAATTTAGAATTATTGAAAAGGACTATATATGAGTCAAATTTGGCCCCAATAATTTGCCATTTTTTAAAATGTTTCAATACCTTGAATTGTTATCTTATTTTTACGAAGAGTTGGCATAAGAAATATTTTTCACCTAATAATTTGATTTATTTGCACTCACTGACAGTATATGACGTCAGAAGTGATGCTATTTTTATAATTCAATCAAAATTTATCAAGAATTGACATTTTTCTTATCGTTTTTTGAATAGGAAATAAAAAGCGCAGCTTTAAACAAGCAAAATTTTTTTGTCACTTGTTAGTCTTGGAAAGATACATCTTTACTGAAAATATTTTAATTGTTCAAGCATGGGCTCAATGCTTTCTGAAAGAAAAACTGCTCGAAAACAAGCTATATTTTGCCAAAATGCAAAAATGGTAGGAAAAGGTTAACTTTATGATGTCATATTTCTAAATTGTGGGGACTTAAATCAAATGGAAACTATGAAAACACTTTTCATGTATACATGTACTAAGAAAACAAATATGACAGTAAAATGATGATATTCATTTTAATTAAGGGGTAGTTTTAGGCTCAAATCATGTATAGTCCTTTGTTGGTATTTTTCAAAAATTATAAAGGCAGAAAAGCTGTAACTTGTATGGAAGCATCCTCAGGTAGTGTAGATTCAAGTTTGTTCAAATCATGGTCACCAAAGGTAGGGTGGGGCCACAATGGGTGGATGGATTTTTACATAAGAATGTATAGAGGAAATCTTAAAAATCTTCTTCCCAACAACTATTAGGCCAGAAAAGCTGTAACTTGTATGGAAGTATCCTCAGGAAAAGCTCAAACTGGAGAGGAAGCATCCTCAAATAGTGTAGATTCAAGTTTGGGGGGGGGGGGGGGGAGTATTTTTACATAGGAATATAAAGAGAAAATCTTTAAAAATCTTGTTCTTAAAAACTAGTAGGCCAGAAAAGCTCAAACTGGAGTGGAAGCATCCTCAGATAGTGTAGATTCAAGTTTATTTAAATCACGGTCCCCAGGATAGGGTGGGGCCACAATGGGGAAGGAATTTTTTACATAGGAATATATAGAGAAAATTTCAAAAATCTTCTTCACAAAAACTAGGCCAGAATATGGAATGCCATGGCTGCCTTAAGGTCAATTTCATATTATATGAACTGGTATTTCATTTATATGCAATAGTAATATCATTATATGCAGTGATAACATCATTATATGCAGTGCTAACATCATTATATGCAGTGCTAACATCATTATATACTGTTATTTCACCATTATATTCAGGGGTAAAATCTTTATATGAAGTGGTAACATCATGTCGTAAGATCATTATGTGCAGTGGTTTATTCATTATATATGCTATGAATAAATCTTTATATGATATATGATATGATAAACTAATTTCATACAGAGCTAAACCCATAATGAACTATTGTTCAATCGTTATGTTATATGGTACACTCTTCATGTGCAGTTGCAAAGTCCTTTTATGCAGTGCAACTTCTTGACATTAGGTGATAAGTTCATTATATGCAGTACTAACATCATGTTATGGTGTATTAAAAACCATTATGTATGGTGGTAAAACCTTTATGTATTGTGGTGAAAGCTTTACATGCAATTGTAAATCCTTTTATTATATGATGTGACAATTTTATAATACGCCGTCGTTATACCCCCTCTCCGAAGGAGAGGGGGTATACTGTTTTACCATTGTGTCTGTCTGTCCGTCCGTAACAAAAATTTCTGTCGCATTTATCTCAGCAACTATTTATCGCAGATGCTTCAAATTTTTACACAGTGTTTGTTAAGGCATGCCATATCGTGGGATATATTTTTGTACCAATCGGACGTCACCTTCCTGTTGAATGACGACTTTGTTTATTTTTTAACCAAAATTTTCAAACAAATTTTCGTCAAATTTCTCAGCAACTATTTATCGCAGATGCTTGATATTTTTACACAATATTTGTATAGGCATGCCATATCGTGGGATATATTTTTGTACCAATCAGACGTCAACTTCCTGTTAAATGACGACTTTGTTTATTTTAAGCAAACATTTTCAAACAAATTTTTGTCAAAGAATTCTCAGCAACTGTTTATCGCAGATGCTTGAAATTTTTACACAATATTTGTATAGGCATGCCATATCGTGGGATGTATTAATTGTTTTGGCATGCCATATCTTGGGATATATTTTTGTATCAATCGGACGTCAACTTCCTGTTGAATAATGACTTTGTTTATTTTTAGCCAAAATTTTGAAACAAATTTTCGTCAAAGATTTCTCAGCAGCTATTTATCGCAGATGCTTCAAATTTTTACACAGTGTTTGTTAAGGCATGCCATATCGTGGGATATATTTTTGTACCAATCGGACGTCAACTTCCTGTTGAATGACGACTTTGTTTATTTTTTAACCAAAATTTTCAAACAAATTTTCGTCAAATTTCTCAGCAACTATTTATCGCAGATGCTTGATAATTTTACACAATATTTGTATAGGCATGCGATATCGTGGGATATATTTTTGTACCAATCAGACGTCAACTTCCTGTTAAATGACGACTTTGTTTATTTTAAGCAAACATTTTCAAACAAATTTTTGTCAAAGAATTCTCAGCAACTGTTTATCGCGGATGCTTGAAATTTTTACACAGTATTTGTATAGGCATGCCATATCGTGGGATGTATTTATTGTTTTGGCATGCCATATCGTGGGATATATTTTTGTATCAATCGGACGTCAACTTCCTGTTGAATAATGACTTTGTTTATTTATAGCCAAAATTTTGAAACAAATTTTCGTCAAAGATTTCTCAGCAGCTATTTATCGCAGATGCTTCAAATTTTTACACAGTGTTTGTTAAGGCATGCCATATCGTGGGATATATTTTTGTATCAATCAGAAGTCAACTTCCTGTTAAATAATGACTTTGTTTATTTTTAGCCAAAATTTTCAAACAAATTTTCGTCAAAGATTTCTCAGCAGCTATTTATCGCAGATGCTTGAAATTTTTACACAGCGTTTGTTAAGGCATGCCATATCATGGGATATATTTTTGTACCAATCGGACGTCAACTTTCTGTTAAATGAGTACTTTGTTTAATTTAGCCAAAATTTTCAAACAAATTTTCCTCAAAGATTTCTCAGCTGCTATTTATCGCAGATGCTTGAAAGGACTATGTGCAGTATGGTCAAATATCTGCCCCCGATTTCAACCAATTTTTGAATAGTATCGTATAAAAATAAAATCTTCACAAATCATTGTATGGAGGATGCCTATAACTTTTATCTTGATTTTAGTCATCATTGCTCATTCACTATTTATCTATGACGTCACCAAAATGACCTTTTTCCCGCAAATTTGCAAACAAATGAAAATATTCTCATTTTTGCTCTATATTTCGCATTCGGAAGTATAGAGCGCAGGTCTGCTCAAGTGAGATTTTAACATTTTTTTCTTCAGATAGTTATGCACATTATACTAAAAAATGGTACTTGAGCAAGCCTTCGCTCGATGTTTCCCAGTCGAAAAACCATTGGAAAACACCCATATTTTGCTAAAAAACATCAATTTATCAAAATAATGCAATCTTCATGACGTCATTTCTACTTTATGACGTCACTGTGGTGATAACCTTTTACACCTTTATTTCCAATATGATTTTAACTATCTTTCACCTTATTTTTAAAGCTCTTTCTAAAACTTTGATTTTGGGGGCAAAAAATGCATAAAACCGCACTTAGGCCTTTTAACACACTATTTGTTTAGGCATGCCATATTGTGGGATATATTTCTGTTCCAATCGAATGCCAGCTTTCTGTTAAATGTCGACTTTGCTTATTTTGCATATTCACATCAGAGCGGGGGTATGCTTGACATTTGCTGCTGAATGAGGGATTTTAAAACAAAGTAAATCAGCAAAATACGGATAAGTTTGTTCCAAGCACCACGGTTTATATGGATGCTATTAAAATTATTTTAAATAACAATCAAGAGCAAAGTAACTCAATTTAAACGTTTTTGAAGAGACAGAATTAGATTTATTAATTTAAAAGCTCCAAAGAATTACATGTATATTTAAAACACGATAGCAAGTAGAAATCAAATTGTTCTATGTTAATATCTAGATACATAAAGTGATCTACCTAACTGTATGCGAGGATCTAGAAGCAGAGGGGGGTATTAAATTTCTACAAAGTACAATCACTTTTTAAAATTTATTTTACTTTTAAAATTAAACCTGTACTCTACTAAAAATTCATTCGATTTATCACACATCGATGTATCAAGAACACTCTCTCTCTCCCTCTCTCTCTCCAAAACAAACGACAAGTTGACAAGGAAATGTGCATCATCACAATGAACGCGGCATCTTTTTTCAAAATAAAACTGGACCTTCTCCCCATAAAAACTTTTCAGCGAAAACCAGTTTACAACCTCATCATAAAGAGTTACGACTGCATATAAAGAAGTTACCACTCCATATAATGAAATAATCACATCATGTAAAGAACTGACCTCATAATATAATGACTCAAGAACGGCATATTATAGAATTGTCACATCATATAATAAAAGGATTTACAATTGCATGTAAAGCTTTCACCACAATACATAAAGGTTTTGCCACCATAACTTACGTTATATCATATACCTAGTAGTGTATCAGCCCCGATACACGTGTTTTGGACTAGGTGAGACAGCAACCGGAAGCTACTAGGGCAGTATGGCCCTTGGGGCTGATATTTCTCTCGTCTCAGCCCGTCGTTAAGGGGGTGTATTGCCCTCAAATTTGAAATCGATAATTCCTATATATCTCTGCTTTAAATGAAGACTAGTTTGTGAAATAACAATGTAATAACAAATAAATTATACGAAGCATCACCTTACACATATGAATACCGTAATGTCGCGTGTATAACACACACTTTTTTTCAGCCAAAATTTGATCAAAAGTGGGGGGTGCGTGTTGTACATAGGACTAAAATGTTACCCCATTTTTTCAAGACGTGATTCTTGATACCACGGTAGTGACTGCCGATATAGCATGTTATGCAAGTTGTATGAGTGTATATACTAAATTTACTGCATCAGAAATACAATGTACCTTGTTCTTAGTTTTATTTCCATGTATTGAAATACTTATCCTCTCTCAACACTATTTCTTGCATCAAACAAGTTTAAATATCGCCAGTGTATTCGTCATTATGTAAGCAGCCACCTGTTGACTCGGCACGTGGTCAATGTTTGTTTAACAATTTCCAGTGTCAGAAGCATGCACCTGTCTTGTGTCGGATTTCACAGGGTGTTTTTAAGTGCTGATTTTATTAAACTTGATTACTACTTGTCCATTTATGCAGTTAAACGTTATTGCTTTACATAATCACTGCTAAAAATACATTGATCATTTGTACGACTTGATAATGACAATGTTTATTTAACAACAATCAAAGAGTTTGACTATAATTAATCTTTTCATGTTGTTTTGGTTTATATCTGCAAACATTATTACTTTTTAAGCACTAAGCTCTGATGCCGTTCTTCTCTACATATGATGATCTTCAACATCTCCGCTGTTGTATAAGAAATTCATTACGAAGTGTGAAATGATATTTGATACCAACCATGTAAATCATGCCGTCCCTTTTAAGAAAAATTGTAAGATCTTTGACTCTAATCTCGCTTGGGCTGTGTTCCGATCATGATATTTCAGTAATTGTGCTTGGGTTATAAAATTATCATTAAACATCGAAATTTATTTGAAAAAATGGCGGCCGTCGATTTTCATCGCTGTGCTATGTTCCGATCACAAAATTAAAGAAATTGTGCTTGGATTATAAAATTATGAAACATCGATAGTTTTGGGGGAAATGGCGACTGTTGATTTTGCCATTTTTTGGGTGCGTGTTATACATAGAACCTGCTGTTTTTTCGCTATTTTTTGGTCAACTTTGGGGGTGATTATTATACATGAGTGCGTATTATACACGATACATTACGGTATTTTTATTTATTGTCGAAAATTGAAAAATAATAATTAAAAAATAGTGCCAAAGAGTAGTATATATCTAAGTAAGGGGAGGTAACCTACACAACGGTTGTGTATTTAGAACAATAGCATGCTTTATTTAATATCAATCAACATTTAAACATAATAGAGGATATAGAGAAGGATGGAACGAGACTTAAACTTAGAAAACCAGAAAAACAAGAAAACTGTAAAATAAAGTGGTTGAAGTTGAAGTTCTTATGAACGTTCTCAAACGACTTGCTATACCAACTTATGGATTTTTATAAATGGAATCTGACAGGAAACTTACGAAATCCCAGTGAAAGGATTTGACTCATTACGAAGCTGCGTAGGATTTAAGTTGCTCTCTCGATAATTTGAATTCTAGAAGATAATGCTTCATTTCGGACGACAGACTCCCTTCTACTGTGTTTCAAATACCGATCGTTTGTCAACAAAGTCTGGCACCTTTTACAATTTTTAACACATATATAAAAAGGAATAAAAACAAAAGTTTTGTAAATCTGAAAAAAATCTATAGCTTATTCGTGATAAATTATTTTCCTTATTTGAAATTTGAATAAAAGTCTTTGATTTAAGATAAATGATATAAACAACATCACACTGTTGTTTTGATCTCGTCCCTGGTATCAGCCCTCAACCAACCAACATGTAATCAAAGGCATTCTTTCCATTTGTGTGATATGCTGACTTAAATTTTTCTTTTAATTTTAGACAACTTTATGTATTTTGTTTGGCAATTCAAATATTATCAAATGTTTTTGTTGTAAGAAAAGTCGTATTTGTAAACTTCCGCACTGCTTACTCCTCTTCGAACAGCCGGAAGTAATGCATACCTGTTATAAGGGGAAGATAACTCTTTCAGTAACGATAACTCTAGTTTATGGGAAGACGGAATAGCTGTTCAATGTCATCAATACAAACTTTATTTAGTGCAAGTAGTGGTTAACTTTGCTATAATTCAGTATGCTAAAATACACTTTTCAACGTTTTTTAACATGCTCAAATATCTTTATCTTTTTTCAAGTTCTGTAGTAAGTATTATATTAGCTCGATTTAATTATAACCACCTATATGGGTTAGTTAACAGAGTTTGAGCCAGTGTACAAATCATTTACAACTCCAAAAAGTGTTGGTAAAATCTTACAAGGATATCTGAAATTGTTCTTTGAAATAATTGGAACCAACAAATCGTAATCTGGAATGCATAGTAGCTATGTAATAAGCAATGTTTTTAAGTTTAACCTTTACTAGTAGTGTCACTACTTCAATATAATGATTTTCATAAAGTCTAGATAAAAGTTTTGATTACATGTGAAGTATACAAGATGTTGCAGAATATAGAGGTTTTATTAAGGCGTCGAGCTATAATGCTCGGCAGCCTTCTAGCAATCGTCTGGATTGGCAATCGTCCAAAAATTCATGCTCTGCACCGCCTTTTAAATGCGCATAAGAAAAAAGTTCTTTAAATTGTTAAACGTATTGCAAGATTTTTATTCCATTTATTCAACTAAATTGTGTACAAAAAACTCGATTTTGCCTCCCTGGTTATTGACAACTCATTGCATAAGTATAAATTTGCTTAATCAAGAAATGGCGGATGAATACAATAAGGTGAAAAAATTCACTAAATATTATTTAAGTTTATCGCTTACATTTTAAGTAGAGATTGTGCCCGATAGAAATAAAATTTGATATGTAAATTTATTTGTTATCGGGCATGGTCTCCAATATAAATGTAAGTGATAAACATATCTAGTGATTTTGTGGCAATAAATAAACAGAATAATGCAGTTGGTTTGGTCAAGCATTTTAGATAGCACGTGTTGTGGATTTGTTTGTAAACAACCATAAGTAATCTTGTTTCAAACGGGAATTGAAATATAAATAGAAGTATGTTTTATTATTATAATTAGGGGCACACTGTTGATGTATTCAAATTATGAACCTGTGAAAATTGTTCAAAGACTGTTTAAAGCAGAAAGAAAATAATTTATTTTTGGACTTTGAAATTTCTTTTTTGATTCTTGTAACCATGATGAGTTATTGTATTATAAACGCATCACTACCTATTTTATAAGGAAATATACTGATTTTTTTGTTTTTAAAGCAACACAAATTTAAACATAATTCAGTTACTTTTTTAATCAAATATTATTTGATATACGACAGTATTAGTACAAATTCTATTTATTGATATCTTTCTATATAAAAGAACATGTCAGCTCGACGCCTTTGTGGCCGTTCCGGCCTTTGATTCATTAAGGTTGAAATATGCATTTTTAGCTCACCGAGACGAGGTCAAGGGGAGCTTATGCTATACCCCCGCTGGCGTCCGGACCGGATTAAAGTTTTTGTTGCAGGTCCTGTATCTAAGTTATTACTTATCTTCACCAAACTTGCATGGATGATGCATCTGGACCTACATATGGATTTGATAGACTTGGATGCTGAATCTGAATCCTGAATTTTAGATGCTGGAGGACGTTAAGGTTTTTGGAGCAAGTTAAAGTTTTTGGTGCAGGTGCTCTTTGATAGCAATATCTAAGTTACTCCTGGTCCTAACTTCACCCAACTTGCATGGATGGTGTTACTTATGATACTGATGCACCAGACAGGATTGAATGCTGAATCTGAGCCATATGTTTTAGATGCTGGAGGAGGTTAAGGTTTTTAGAGCTGGTTAATAAGTTTTTGGAGCAGATGCCCTGTGATGATTATATCTTAGTAACTACTGGTCCTAGCTTTACCAAACTTGCATGGATGGTGCATCTTATGATACTGATGCACCAGACAGGATTGAATGCTGAATCTGAGCCATAGGTTTTGGAAGCTGGAGGAGGTTAAGGTTTTAAGAGCTAGTTAAAGTTTTAGAAGCAGGTGCCCTATGATGATGATATCTTAGTTACTACTTGTCCTTATTTCACCAAACTTGCATGGATTGTGTGTCTTGTGATACTGATGCACCAGACAGGCTTAAATGCTGAATCTTGGCCATAGGTTTCGGATGCTGGATAAGGTTAAGTTTTTTGGAACAGGTCACATGTTTAATAGATAATAATACTATTTTAAACTTGCATAGTTGATCAAACTACCATATAATATAAATGAATCACAGGGGTAGCTTCAGATGCAGAGCCTGATATCTATTATCAAGGATGCTAAAAAATATGTCTCGGTTATTATTGGTCCTAACTTCACCAAACTTGCATGGATGGTGTGTCTTATAATACTGATGCATCTACAGGCATGGATGCTGAATCTGAGCCATAGGTTTCGGATGCTGGAGGAGGTTTAGGTTTTAAGAGCTGGTTAAAGTTTTTGGAGCAGGTGCCCTCTGATGACTATATCTTAGTTATTACTAGTCCTAACTTCACCAAATTTGCATTCGATGATGTGTCTTTTGATACTGATGCACGTGACAGGCTTGAATGCTGAATCTGAGTCATAGGTGTCAGATGCTGGATGAGGTTTAGTTTTTTGGAACAGGTCACATGTTTAATTAGATAAAAGCTTGCATAGTTGATTTAACCATAATATAAATGAATCGAGAGGTAGCTTCAGATGCAGAGCCTGATCCCCATTATCAAGGATGCTAAAAAAATCTCCTACCTCACTCAAACCTGCTTGATAGATGTATTTGTTGTTAAATGATATGACATGATTCCTGTGATAAATGATATGACATGATACACAATTGTTTAATATGATACAATATTATATCATATGTAATATTGTAAAAAGTTATATGATACGATATGATATAAAATGTATGAATTTTTTATATATTTTATGATATGATATTGTTTCATGATATTGTTATGTATTGTTTTATATATTATGATACAACCTTGTATAATATGATATTGTATCATTAATATATTATTTTATCCCATGATACTGTTACATATGATATAGCAATATATAATATTGTATCATATGATATGATAATGTTATTATATAATATCGTTCCATACAATATTGTATACAGGCTTGGGGTGAATTACATCGTAAAGTAATGCATTACATTACCATTACTTCATGAATTTGGGCATTAAATTACCATTACCATTACTTAAATTTCTTGAAGTAATGCATTACATAACCATTACATGAGTAAAGTAATGCATTACCATTACCATTACTTTGTGAAATGTCGACAATAAGTTTAAAAAAAATTTAAAGTAATTAAAAAGCTTAATAAAAAGTTTTTGCAAATGTTTTATATATAAAACATGCTTACATGTATTAATAAACATATTTACAGGTTCATGTTCACTATCAGGTTCAAATTTAATGACTTATACAAGATTGCTGTTGCACTTTATGATCAGCGGAGTTTCAAAGGTTTCATCTTTTAACTGCATCCTGTCAGGTTTGAAAATCTAAGATATGAGTGTTCAGGCGATAATAGAAAAAATACATGAATCTTGTATTTTCTTTCAGTACAAACTATTTAATATAGCCTACAACACTACAACACAGATGTTGAGAGAGAGAGAGAGTAAAATGGGTGGGGGGTGGGGGGGGGCTATTGTGAGTGGGGGGGGGGGGGGGGAGGTTAGCCCCCCCCCCCCCCCCCCCCCCCCCCACACACACCTTTTTTGCAAAGTTATTCATAACCGTAACCACAAGACCCTTTTTTCTTGTTTGTCAAGATTTTTGATAAATTTAGCCCACTTCCAACTTTTAATTTGCTTTGTGAAGTTAACTATCAAGGAGTTCATCCTGACAAAAAACAGAGCGCTCTGGTTGTGTTTATATACAAGAACTTACCGAAATAATGTTTCATGAGACTTTTATTCCACCACCAGTAAGCATCCTTATTCACTATTTTCAATTTTGAATTTCTAAGGCTAGCCTTGTGTTTTTTATTAAACATCATGCATCAACAACTGTTCCTCGTTCGAGTCAATTCAAACTAACGAGCATTCGCAACTTTGTGTATGTCAACAATATTACTTTTTAGGTTTGTTACTGACTGTTTACAGAAATTTGTGGGGTCGGTAAAGTCCAAAGAAGGGGAGGCGGAGCCGAGCCTTCTATGGACTTTACCGACCTCACAAATTTCTGTAAACAGTCAGTAACAAACCTAATAAGTGTTTTGTTTTGTCCAGGACCTAAAGTTCGATATGTAAACAACAAAAGATAATACATAAAAATTAAATTCATAGGCTTATTCTCTAATTTTGTACCTTTCTCGTCAGTCGTCTGTGCAAACCGGACCGTTTTATTACGTCACGGGTCATTCTAAATATTTTGGGGCTTAAAAATTAAAGGTATGGTTGAACGTTTGTGTAAAAAATCAGCTCAAATAACGTTACGTCCACCATGTTGCCGTATAAATTTCGACGCCCGCCGTGTTAAGAAATTTATAAGGCAATGACGTGATGCGATTCATCCAATGACGTCGAAACATTCTAGTCCGAGGCAAAACAAAACTGATTATTCAAGTCTTCTAATCGGAATTTCCTTTTAATCAAGTAAATAAGCTCTAAGAAAAATTATCTAGAGCTAAAAAATTATTTTAAAGTTTATTTCAGTGAAACTTTACATTAAAACAGTTAGATTTATCTCAGAAATGACGTACTAAATTGTATTGCGCAAGGTCACAATAGCCGCATAACACAACGTTGCATCATCGTTTTTAATCTTTGAAAAAAAAAACAATTTGGGTCACACAAGGGACTGTCTCAAAAGCTTCATAATAATAAATCAAATTGTATGAGATAAGTAGAACATCTATAATTGTATGATTTTATATTTGCTTTATCCAACTCGTTGAAATGGTTATATTCGCTCGGCAAGCCTCGCGAATATATACACCATTTCAACTCGTTGGATAAAGCAAATATAAAATCACACAATATAGATATCCTCTATATATTATATTTGTCATATGATACAATATGTATAATATGATATTATTTTTACTTGTATTTTACTTGTATCATATGATATGATACAATGTTGTTTTAAATTATATTTTATCATTTTATACAATATCATATTATGTATCAAATATGATACAGTATCATACAATACAATATCATACTCTTTAATACAATATGATATCATCATTTACAATATTGTGATATATCATATATTATGATATTGTATTATTTGATCAAATACAATAATGTAAACACAATACAATGTCATATCATGTGTTACAATATCAAATCTCATCATTATTTGTTACAGTATTTTATTGTATTTTATGATGTATATTGTAAGTATAATAGGATGCAATATAATACATATGATTATTATACTATTTTTAACAGATGATATATGATATTATGTAAAAACGGTGTCTATGAGTACCCAGATCATAAAGTATGATTTTCATATACCGGTAATGTGATAAAGGTGGTTGCAGAAAGGTGATGCTTCATAAAGGTGATGCCTCGTCTCTGTGAGCTTTGTAATCTGTGATTACCTATGTTTTATTTATTTTTTTTCAAATTTCAGACAAAGTTTGTGAATTGCAGAAAAGGTCAGGAAATTACGTTGTTCAAGATGCTGACTTTGAAAGAGCAAATAAAAAATCTGTTGAGGCCTGTGAGAGTGAATGTTTGAATGATGAAAAGTGCCGGGTCATGTATTATGTCACTGGGTTCTGCTTTATAGTGTACAAGGACGTCCCGCCTAAACCATACACTGGTACAGCTTTGTACTACGACAAAGTCTGTAATCACACATACAGTAAGTATTCAAAGATTGATCGTTGTGCTTATTATTCACTTAGAAATTCAACAACATGTTTATTTATCACAAAAATGTGCTTCATTGTATAAATTATTTTATACTTAATTAACTTTCAAAATTCTTTTTAACTATTCATACTAGCTGTCTCAAAAAAGAAAATGACTTGAAAGAGTGGGCCAGCTAGGGTAAAACTGGTTTTTAGATTTAGACTTGAACCATATTAAAAATCAAATTAAAAAATGAATGCAGAGATCGTATCAGAAAAACCCAAAACTGATGTTAGATGTTAAATGAAAAATAAATTATATCTACACACTCATGTTTTTGGCATATTACAGGTAGAATGGAAAGCTAGTTTTTTTGGTCACCTACCTGAGTCCCTCAGGTGACCTATTGCAATTGGTCTTCGTCGGTCATGGTGCAGTATAGGTCGTCTGCATGTGTTAACAATTTTACATATTTAACTCCTTGAAAACTACAAGGCCAATGGTTACCATTTTTGGTGTAAAGCATCTCTATGGTAGGGGGAATCTGAAGCCCTCTACCAAAATTGTAAAATTATATGGTCCCATGGCCAGGTAGGGCTCGAAGTTCGACTAAATATGTCGCATATGCGACTTAAAATCAGGTTTTGCAACTTTAATTAAAAGGCAGTCGCCATTTGGCAACCAAAAATATCCGCCCGGTTCATTTTCAAAAAATGTTACACCGGGTTCAAAAATCTTTCAAAATGAAAAAAATGGCGGACAATGCGGCATTTTTCAGTCCTATATTAATATAAACAGAGGAGAGATTTCTGTCCAATGGAAGTTTTATATGCAAACCTGCATGAGACAAATATGTTAAGTAATGTGTATGAGACTTTAACATAACGAGAAGGTAAACTTATTTTGTTATGCCAATGTGAAAGAAATTTGCACGAGTTAATCATTTTACATGTATGCATCCACTTAAAACAATGTACAATTTATGAGATTTAGTAGACTTGTCTCCCAAGAAACAATGTAAAAGAAAACTTTTAGTGCCAGAAAATATTATAATAATGTATATGATGTGTGACAGTAATTTTTAGCTCACCTGAGCTGAAAGCTCAAGTGAGCTATTCTGATCATATTTTGTCTGTCGTCCGTCTGTCCGTCTGTCCGTCCGTAAACTTTTCACATTTTCAACATCTTCTCAAGAACTACTGGGCCAATTTCAACCAAACTTGGCACAAATCATCCTTAGGCAAAGGGGATTCAAAGTTGTGAAAATTAAGGGTCACACCCATTTTCAAGGGGAGATAATTAGAAATTAATGAAAAATTTCGAGAAATTTTCAAAAATCTTCTTCTCAAGAACCAGAAAGCCAGGAAAGCTGAAACTTGTGTGAAAGCATCCTCAGATAGTGTAGATTCAAAGTTGTGAAATTCATGACCCCCGGGGGTAGGGTGGGGCCACAATGGGGGGTCGAAGTTTTACATAGGAATATATAGAGTAAATCTTTAAAAATCTTCTTCTCAGAAACTAAACAGCCAGGAAAGCTGAAACTTGTGTGGAAGCATCCTCAGATAGTGTAAATTCAAAGTTTGAAAATCATGACCCCTGGGGGTAGGGTGGGGCCACAATGGGGGGGTCGAAGTTTTACATAGGAGTATATAGAGTAAATCTTTAAAAATCTTCTTCTCAGAAACTAATCAGCCAGGAAAGATGAAACTTGTGTGGAAGCATCCTCAGGTAGTGTAGATTCAAAGTTGTGAAATTCATGACCCCTGGGGGTAGGGTGGGGCCACAATGGGGGGTCGAAGTTTTACATAGGAATATATAGAGTAAATCTTTAAAAATCTTCTTCTCAGAAACTAAACAGCCAGGAAAGCTGAAACTTGTGTGGAAGCATCCTCAGGTAGTGTAGATTCAAAGTTGTGAAAATCATGACCCCTGGGGGTAGGGTGGGGCCACATTGGGGGGTGTTAAAATTTTACATAGAAATATATAGAGTAAATCTTTAAAAATCTTCTTCTCAGAAACTAATCAGCCAGGAAAGCTGAAACTTGTGTGGAAGCATCCTCAGGTAGTGTAGATTCAAAGTTGTGAAAATCATGATCCCGGGGGTAGGGTGGGGCCACATTGGGGGGTGTTTAAATTTTACATAGAAATATATAGAGTAAATCTTTAAAAATCTTCTTCTCAGAAACTAATCAGCCAGGAAAGCTGAAACTTGTGTGGAAGCATCCTCAGGCAGTGTAGATTCACAGTTGTGAAAATCATGACCCCTGGGGGTAGGGTGGGGCCACAATGGGGGGGTCGAAGTTTTACATAGGAGTATATAGAGTAAATCTTTAAAAATCTTCTTCTCAGAAACTAATCAGCCAGGAAAGATGAAACTTGTGTGGAAGCATCCTCAGGTAGTGTAGATTCAAAGTTGTGAAATTCATGACCCCTGGGGGTAGGGTGGGGCCACAATGGGGGGTCGAAGTTTTACATAGGAATATATAGAGTAAATCTTTAAAAATCTTCTTCTCAGAAACTAAACAGCCAGGAAAGCTGAAACTTGTGTGGAAGCATCCTCAGGTAGTGTAGATTCAAAGTTGTGAAAATCATGACCCCTGGGGGTAGGGTGGGGCCACATTGGGGGGTGTTAAAATTTTACATAGAAATATATAGAGTAAATCTTTAAAAATCTTCTTCTCAGAAACTAATCAGCCAGGAAAGCTGAAACTTGTGTGGAAGCATCCTCAGGTAGTGTAGATTCAAAGTTGTGAAAATCATGATCCCGGGGGTAGGGTGGGGCCACATTGGGGGGTGTTTAAATTTTACATAGAAATATATAGAGTAAATCTTTAAAAATCTTCTTCTCAGAAACTAATCAGCCAGGAAAGCTGAAACTTGTGTGGAAGCATCCTCAGGCAGTGTAGATTCACAGTTGTGAAAATCATGATCCCGGGGGTAGGGTGGGGCCACATTGGGGGGTGTTTAAATTTTACATAGAAATATATAGAGTAAATCTTTAAAAATCTTTTTCTCAGAAACTAATCAGCCAGGAAAACTGAAACTTGTGTGGAAGCATCCTCAGGCAGTGTAGATTCAAAGTTGTGAAAATTATGATCCCTGGGGGTAGGGTGGGGCCACAATGGGGGGTCGAAGTTTTACATTGGAATATAAAGAGTAAATCTTTAAAAATCTTCTTCTCAGAAACTAAACAGCCAGGAAAGCTGAAACTTGTGTGGAAGCATCCTCAGGTAGTGTAGACTCAAAGTTGTCAAAATCATGACCCCTGGGGGTAGGGTGGGGCCACAATGGGGGGTTGAAGTTTTACATAGGAAAATATAGAGTAAATCTTTAAAAATCTTCTTCTCAGAAACTAATCAGCCAGGAAAGCTGAAACTTGTGTGGAAGCATCCTCAGGTAGTGTAGATTCAAAGTTGTGAAAATCATGATCCCTGGGGGTAGGGTGAGGCCACTGGGGGGGGGGGGGTTAAAGTTTTACATAGGAATATATATAGAGTAAATATTTAAAAATCTTCTTCTCAGAAACTAATCAGCAAGATGATTCTTTATAATTGTTAAGACTTTGGCTCCAGGACAATTCTTCGGCCTCACAAGAAGATTCAGAGTTTGATGTAGCTAAATATCCCATATATAAACAATTGTAAAGGATCTTTTTGAGAACTGCAATACTCAACATGTGATATGACTATAAAATTGAAGCAGGCAGCTATTTTTTCATTAGAATTTTCATTAGAATCTTTTTGTGTTACTGTATTAAGTTATTGATTACTTGATTTATTGATTCTTGATTATTTTTTATTAATGCATCCACTGTTAACCAATTATTGTGATGATTATTTTTATACAATAATAAATATTCAATGTATATAAGTTGTTCTGCATAAGTAGTTTTGGGTTAGGCCGGATTAGTTTGTTAATTTTTGATTTCCATTTTTAGATACTATGAATTATTTTAGGCCGGCACATATATAGGGACAGTGTCTATTGCATTTAGAGAAGCGACTGTTTGGGTTGATATGAACTATATTGAATATCTATTCTATAATTATTATGAGGCCGACATAAACCAAACTCGGGAATATGTATGCAGTCGATTGTGTGAACTTTTTGCACTTTAAATTTTTTTAAAGGGTTGTCTGCCCCTTGCAAAAATTAAAAAGATTCAATTATCAAAAATATGTACGGTAAATAATGAATTTTTTTAGCATTGTGAAAGAAAATGAAAGCTTTTGCAACTTTTTACCAAGAGATTTGTGAGAAAACTATTTGTACAATAAAAATATGTTCAAAAATACATTTTTTCCCATAGACCTCAATGTTAACTTCAAGATGTGCTAAATTTGTTAAAATTCAAAATTTTCAAAAAGTTTAAAGATTAATCTTTACTATTAAATAAACCCCTTAAAATCACACTAAGATATTAGTAATCAAACTTGCAATCTATTAGATAAGAAATATGATAGTTATGGATGATTACCTTAATAAAAGTGTGCGGTCATACCTGCTTGTATTGGTGGTGGTTGCGGTGGAGCACTAGTGTATGGTCATCCCTGCTGGTGTTCTGGCCTTTCTAGCGCAAGTGTGCAGTACTCCCTGCTTGCATTAGGTTAAGCTGTTGGCGCAAGTGTGTGGTGATCCCTGCTTGCATTATCCTGCTTGCGTTAACGTTGGTACCTGTTCAATTGTGTAGGTGTGCGGTCATTCCTGCCTGCGTAACGTTGAGTCCCTATATATGTGCAGGAGCAGTGATTAAAGTCTGCTCTTGTAAATAATGGCAGCAATCAGGGCTATCCGAGTTCCAAGGGGGAAAAATGGATTTTATTTATACAGGATCTACATTGTCCAGATTGTTTGTATTATGACTCCATTAAGCTGACTTTATCATACCTATTGTTCCTCAGGTGAGCGATGTGGCCCATGGGCCTCTTGTTTATTGGATGGATGGGATTTTTTTTTTTTTGGTCAGACGTGAAACAGTTAATAAAAACATAATTTTCAACAATACACTTTTTACATACATGTTAACTTCCAGTGATGAAAAATAGGTAGATTTTTAACTGAAAAGCGGTAGCATTGCGCGCGGTCTTTTTCGCGTATATTTCACAGCATAGATTTTGATGTACTACAAATGTAGCAAGGGTTTCTGATTAGTAATTAGCGATATCAACTAAAATATAAGACTTTTGAAATTTAGTAATATCAACATATGCAATACAAATGTTTGCATGCATTTACCATCATATTAATTACCGTATTAAAGCTATTTATTTTTAGAGGAAAATATATTTGAGTTCATGCAGAGACTTTGACAATTGCCTTGGTTCAGAAAAAATAGGTTAACAATTGCCTTGGTTCAGAAAAAATAGGTTAAGTTGCCAAAATTCAACATATAAGAGAAGTAAGAACTTGTAGGAAATCAAATATTCTTTTTCAATATGAAAACGATGTTTACATGCTTATCACAAATCATGCAGCATTGCAGTAAACTGCAAGTAAGTTTACTGTTCTGGCCAAGTAAAAAGATATATTAGTCATCGTTAAAGCCACATGTGGAACTGCAAAGCTTCTTTTATCTTGGCAAGGACGACATCGACATGTCTTGTAACTAATGTAATCATGGGAAGTGAGTTCTTTCATTGTTCAATGTAAAACGTATGCTTGAAAACTGATCATTCAACTGGCTTAAAAAAGCATTTGTGTGCCTCCGAATCAAAGTCACGCGCTAATTTCAAACCCGACAAGATTTTTTGACCACAATGGCTTCCAAAATGGCTATCTATCAAGACAAGGAACGTATTTTGAAGAAAAGGGGTAGATTTTTTAATAAAAGCGGTAGGCGGGAGACAGAGCTAAAAAGCGGTAGACTTCCACGTAAATTGGTAGAGTTAATATGTATGCTTTTTAAAATTATTTTCTACAGTATATTTAATGAGAGAAAATATGCAAATATCTTAATGCTATATAAAGTTTTTCTACTGGCAACCTGAATTTGAAAATGGCAAGTTAAAGTCAAAGTGGGTTGCCATTTGGCGACTTTGTCCAAAAGGCTCCTTTGAGCCCTATTTAAGGCCCTAGGGTGGGGTCAATATGGCCACATAGTTAAACTGAATTAAATCTTTGAAGATCTTCTTCTTTACTCCCACACATATGAGGAAAAAACTAAATGATGGTTATGAAGCCGGGCATAAAGCCCTCTACCTAAATTGTGAAATTCATGGTCCCTGGGTTCAGGAGCAAGGATTGGGCCAATATGGCCATATAGTGAAAATGAATTAAATATTTAAAAAAAATCTTCTCTCTCATTTATATTTTGAGAATAAATAAATGCATGGTTATGATGTCCATGAAGCCCTTGACGTAAATTGTTAAATTCATGGTCCTTGGGTCAGGGGCTTAGGCCCTAGGGTAGAGCCAACCTGGCCACATGATTATGATTGATCAATAAATTTATTTAACATGTATTTTTACCTATGATAAATGCTGTTAGTCATCCACAACAACATGGCAAATCGTCACTTGGCAATATAGAATTAAAAATTTGTTCTGTTTTAGGAAATCTACTTAAATATTCTGTGCATTTTATAATGTGTAGAAAAAAGTTGTATGCATTTTGTGTGCAGTATAAAAGAAACTGTTCTTAAAGATTAACTATGAAATTCTTGCAGGTATTTTATTACCAAAAGTTTGCAATTTTTGGCCACTTGGGCTAAGGAACATATAATCTGAGATACTTTTGACTATAGATTAGGATTTAGACTTCAATATGAAGCTTAAAATGCAAACTTGAGACTCTGACATGTCAAACGGTCAAGGCCTGTTGGCCTCTTGTTTAATTTTGTATTACTCTTGTAAAATGATATTCTTAAGTCTCAAGTTTGAAATCAACAGAAGTAAGGTTTAGGTTTTTAAAACTGACGTACTAGATAAGGCATAATGAAATGTTATGACTGCAAAATTATTGAATATCTATTAAAATATTTGAAGGATTCAGTGGTAACCAGTGTGAGACTGACTTGATCAATGAATGTAAACCAGACACATGTAGCGCTCAAGGAATGTGTCAAGACAGAGCTGAGAAAGAACCAGTTTGTTTGTGTCCCATTGTTGGGGAATACTCTCAACCAAAGTAAGTGTGACCTTTTAATAATACACGTATATGGTTATGTTGCAGTGCACAAGGTTTATGAAATGTAATGCCAATCAATTTTAATAATGCAGACATCTGGTCCCATAACTCATGCCATTTAGATCAAACTTCAAATCATGTAAGAAAATAAGAGGCCTACTTATCCTAGTATTAGTTCTAAGTAAATGTTTGCATATATTTAATAGTATACTATAACTGACTTTATTTACAATTGCATTAATTAGATACATTGAAACAACAGCAATATGTTGTGAAGTCATAACACTGAAGGTCAATTTTAACAGGAGACAAAGTGAAGGGCATTGCGTTGTTACAAATTAGCTTAGTACAATTGCACAAAATTTCTTACACCCACAAACTAATATACCAGTAATACTGAATAAGAGAACATATCAAAAATAGTTGAATTTTTTTTCAGCTTACTGAGGCAAAGTCAGGAAAACTATAGCTAATAGTATGCCCAAACAGGCACCAATGTATTTTTTTGTATTTCTTTTCCTCATGATTAGAATATACACCCTCTACCTAATAATAAACAAGGTACACATTGCCACCATCTTCGATTTATGTAAAACTGTCACAGCAGCTGGAATTTTCACTTGAAACTCATTGGTAAAATTATTTTGTGATCTTCTTCGTCTTCCAATCAATCCTCAACACTTTACCTTACAACAGATTCAACCAAAATGGTGCATTACATTTGTCATCAACAAAAATCACCCCTCAATCTGCATCTACTGCCTTAAGTATATCTAAGGTACATGTATTACTGTTTCATTCTTGACCAAACGTCTTGCTTTGTTACTGGTTAGTTTTAAACTTTGGATGCTAGAGGAGGTTAGACTTTTTGGAGCCTAGCTGTCACATGTCTAGGTAACTACTGGGCCTATTTTATTCAAACGTGCATGCTTATTAATATGAAGTGCAGAGCAAGCTTGATCTCAATTATATGGATGTTAAATTTTTGTTAAAAATGGGTTGAGGTTTTAAGTATGTTGAATATGAAAGCAAGTTGGGTTTTATCCTATTCAGACTTGCTAGGTTAATGTTACTATTAATATGTTATATGCTCAGATGAGCCATATGGCCAATTGGCCTCTGGTCCTTTTATTTTTAAGAAAAAAGCAGCTTTGCTGCTGTCTGTCGGTCAGTCCACCAACAGTTTCCATTCATTTTTTTCGCAAAGGATGCACATTGAAATGAAATTTGGTATACAGGTTTATCTTAATAATATCTAGGTCAAATTCGATTTATTTGCGGTTTCCGTTCGTTTTCTTCACAAAGGATGCACATATTGAATTGAAATGAAATTTAGTAGACAGGTTTATCATAGTATTATCTAGGTCAAGTTCGATTTTGGGTATGATTGAGCAATTTTCGACAGAGTTATGCCTGTTGGACGTAGAAAAATTCCAATTATTTGCAGTTTCCATTCATTTTTTTCGCAGAGGATGCACATATTAAAATGAAATTTGGTATACAGGTTTATCATAATAATATCCAGGTCAAGTTTAAAATTTGGTACGATCAAGCATTTTTTGACAGAGTTATGTGCCTTGAACTTATAAAAGTTTCAATTATTTGTAGTTTTCATTCATTTTATTTGCAGATGTTTCTAAGGGAGGGGGCATAAGTGTTTTACAAGCATCTCTTGTTTAAGTATGCTTTGTCTACAGATTTCAATGGTACACCAGCTAGTGCTTTTCTTGAATTTCTTGATATAACAACATTTATGCATAAGATACCTTAAATAGGAATAAAAAAAAGCCCCAAGATAGAAAGTGATGGATGTTAAACAAATTTTAATTACACATAAGTACATGGTTATTGGTTTTT
>NW_026441703.1:188817-238942 GCF_025612915.1 Magallana angulata
CAACAAGGGTTTTTTCTGTTACATAATGAATACAGTCATGTCTATGTCTAAAATCTGTTTAAAGTCAAACGCGACCTATCTTCCATTATTTTTCTTACTGCCGTAATGTGAAGATTTCCACTACTAAATTTCAAAATTATATTTTCACGTTACATGATATCTTTTTATTCGGATATATAATTTCAATTGAAAATATATACTATGAATTATCAAATAAGCATTCAAATAATTTTGCAATGATAATTAAGGAAAAATTCAAAATATTAAAAAAAAACCCTGTATTTTGGACATGAACAGGTTTAAATGCAAATAAAGAAGAAATAATTTATCAAGGAAAATTATCTAAAACTGAGAGACGTTGCGTGTGTCCTTAATCATGGTATTCAACACGACTGCGATGGGTTTCATGTTAAATTCTATTTCGTTTTTGTTTTGTTTTCAATACATATCAATCCATTTATAGTTGCATATTCATATATCATTCGATTTCACTTGCAAACGATTATTTTTTATTTGACGCCATTATTTTCTGATCATGTATTACATTGTAAGTAAGCTAGCTTTAAGGTTTAAATGAGGATTTGTTAGCCAAATCTATACACAATTATTTTGTGAAGAAAAATGCCATAAAATTTAACATTAAGCTTAATGTTTGCATGATTTTATAGTAATTTATATGAAGTAATTTGTATAGTAATTTTGAAGTCATCTTTTCGTAAGTTCTATGGTCGATACAACGACCTTGTCAGCAAATACAATCTTCCACTAGGTCGCATGCTGACTGACGTTTTTCATAATAATTGTTAGACCATAATTAATCACCTAATTGTCTACAGACTTTTCCGTTTTTTCCCGATTACAACAAAGAGCACACGGCGGGTGTGACCGGTCGGCAGAGGATGCTCACTCCTCCATGGAACCTGATCTTACCTCTATATGTTTAGAGGTCCGTGTTGCTCTTCTTTGAATTTTCATTTTTTGAGATGTTGACAGTTTGTTATTGTAATTTTTTCATGCATATCTTTTCTTCTTTCGGAGATTAACGTAGTATAATATGCAAACAACCATAAGAACAAAACTTATTCGGTGTTTTTCTTCCAAGTTGCGTTTTCACAAACCCTGAATTTTGTTGAATGCAAGGCAATTACACTGTTGGCTTTGTTGTAATATAATCGACCATTCTACTTTTTTGGATAATATTTAGATTTTTGCAAAAGCAATTAAAGTTACACATTTTTGCTAAAATATTATTGTTTTATGCCCTGTTGTTTACATTTGTGTATATGTATTTTTGTTCCCTGTTCCTTATATGAACTGTAATTTTTGTAATAAGTGAATAAAAACACGCTTTCTGTGAAATTGATATTTTTCCGAGTTCATGAACTACCCATTATTTTATACATTATGTATGCAGTTAATACACGCACACATTTTTGTAGACATATAATGTATTCACAAAGAATGGTTAAAAACGAGATATTTGTTTTGTAAAAATAACAGAAAATATCAATAATGTAAAACGGTAAATTGAAATGTACAACTCTTTGGGTTCAGGGTTAGTTAATGATTTTTTAAATACTTTTCTTCTTTCTTGTTCATAGTGCATAATTTTTAAACCATGTTTTTGCCACAGAAATACAATGTGTTCTATATTTGACACAAATCTATTGAATGTCTTAACTTCCTCGAGTAGATAACATACATGATGTGTTGATAATTATCTACAATGATGATACACTATCTCCATATTTGATGCTTTCTAACTATAAACTGGTACTTTGTCACTTTTGGTTGATACTTCCATGATGAATTTTTTTTTACTAATAACTGGTATCTCGGAGACATACATGTACCTTCTTTTTACACGTTATGATATTTTCATCGATGTTGTACTTTTAGCTCAATGAATATTGAAACAAATATATATATATATCGTACTATAAATTTCAATAGGAAGTTTGATTGTCAGTAAATACAGACAATATGAAAAACCTACCGTCCGCTCCTGCTACCTGGTGTAAAAAATACAAAATGGCGATTAATTTTATACTTGCTCATATGATGTATTTTGAAGACAAGGACCCGATAATGTTACGACCGGAAACTGAGTCGTTAGCCAGGCAATACTCTTGTTGAAAGCGCAGAGAGAGAGAGAGAGAGAGAGAGAGAGAGAGAGAGAGAGAGAGAGAGAGAGAGAGAAGGTTGAATAATTTAGTAATTAAAAGTATCAAAAACATTATAATTACGTACTATGACATTATAACGTTATTATATAAATAGTGTCATGAATTTGTTTATGAAATGATAGATTCCTTAAAAAAAATAAAAATCTCTATAGGGCTGCGTATTAATAAAGGTATTCCGATGAATGTAGGTACGTGGACAAAAAATATTGTATCGCGATAAATTTTTTTAATACCGGTATACCGTATTAATTGATTGGACTCGGGCTTTCTTACGAGCTCGGAATTCTAAAATTCTGATTTAAGTGTAAAAGTGCTTATGCATTTAGTGATCTATTCTTCTCGGGTCTATTCGAAAGAGCTCGGAAAAACACCTCGAATGAATTACACAGGCGCTCATGACACACCCCCTCCTTTTTTTTCTTCTTCATAAAACTTGATTTAAGGTGGCTCTATACACCACGTTTTGATGACGCAGTACGCAAAAAAGTAAATCTGGAAGCATGCAATTCCGGTTCTGGCTGATTTAAACTGAGGCAAATTGTATGGGGACCGCTCTTTTGAAAAATGTGTTAAATGTATAGATTTAATTTGATAATTGGAAAACACATTACTTACAAGTAATGTGGTATGTGACCCCTTCAAGTTGTGTGGTATTATGTATCGAAATAAACAATAAAATCAAGTATTATTTTTTAATTGTTTCTTTCCCATCATCGACATGTTTCCCATCATATATTACACCGTAGCGCAGTGGGTTAGAGCGTTCACGGGCATGAGTTCGATTCCCGTTGAAAACAATAATTTTTTTAACTCTCCAAAATTTTCTAAAACGTATTTTTTGGTTGAATACTGTGAAAGAAAATTCTAAACCGGTGAAAATATTTCAATCATAATATAATTTAATGCACATTAATATCGACACCTTAAGGGGATGGGAGGGTTGCTTTGAATTTCTCTCAGGTTGGGATACATAATGTAACATATTCATTTGATGTTGAATAATAAATACCGTTTTTTAAACTTCCAAAATTTATTAAGTCCGAAAATCAGTTTTTCACATTACATACAAAAGTACAACTCAATTTAACAAAAGTCGGAAATAGAAGAACACACAATTTTCACTCACACGCTTTTCATCTTTGACAACTCCCTCTACTCTCACCTTTACTGACCTATAGAATTAATTAAAAAGTTTCAAATAAATTTGCATCAGCAAGCAGAATTTGACAACGCTCACATATTGAAGACTGGAAACCGTAATTCTAACCATGAATAAATCAAAGAAACGTATTTCTCAGATCTGACCGTTAATTTGACAATAATTAAAGAATAATGACATTGATGCCAAGATTCAGGGAAGGGATATGTCAAGATGAAATTACAAACATATGTGAATGCAACTTTCCGTAGTTCAGAGTAAACTAACTATTTTCCAATTACAAGTCTAGAATTTCCAAAATGAAAAGACTGAATAATAATATAGTACAGATGTTATAAATTATAATAAATAATTTTTGTCATTTATAAACCCTATTACACATTAACATGACATCCGCCCGTAGAAAATAAAATGTGTAACATTTTAACAAGGGTTAATTAATAAAAAAAATTATTTTGAATACACAATTAAACACATAACGAAATACTCCACTCGCACTTGTTACAAAATCCTCATCATATAAAAAAACCTTGAGATACGGTTTATGTATTTCCGCTTATAAAAGCATACATTGTTAACCTCACATATGTAACCATGCATAAACAATATAAAGCATTAAAAAAAATCGTTGATACACAACAGCTTTCAGCATTGCATAGATGCTATCAAAAGATAGTTACTGAATGATTAGCCGCACAAAGTGTAAACAAACAGATTCTCAGATTACAGACTGACCATGTATTTAGTATTCAGCACACGAGGCTCACTGCCGCTAATTAGACAGGTCTTGAACTTATCTCGCAATTAACAGCTGCACTAAACATTGCATGTTAAACACATTTTGCCGCAAAAGATAATCTTAAAACCAACCACAAATTAAAAATCACCACATTAAAAAAATAATAAAATGCGCAAATAATAACAAGAGGCCCATGGGGCCACATCGCTCACCAGAGCAACAATGGGCGTTCAAAAGATATTGTGCCGTATGGTCCCTCGGTAGAATACCAAAAAGTAAATATTGTAAAGTATTCGAATTTTACACTTATTTTTGCATACACGTAATCTTTGACATGGTACATTATGTACCTCAATGAAATACTAATTTTTTACCAGAATAAGAAAATCCTATGCAAGATATAAAACTAAACATTTGGTAGGAGTACACTGTTAAGTTGTTAACTTCCAATTCCCTATATTTTCGTTCAGCCCCCCCCCCCCCCCCCCCCACTTTGTAAAGCGATCAAAATATATGAAAGCATATAGGTACATTTTTTTCATCAACTACTTACTAGTTATTGTATTTAAAAAAAATACAATAGTTATTGTTTTTTTTATTTTAACAAGAATAGAATTCCTGGGTCCCCCGCCGGTCAAGCAGTAGATCTATACTAGTATCGACCAAGGCTGATTTAGGAACTTGACCAAGGTATTAGTGGTATAAACATTTGGTATAACTTTATTGAAAATCCGTCAAAAGTAGGCATGAGAGCGCTTACAAGGTCAATTTTTGGATGAAACGGAGGCATTATTGTGGTCAAAGTCCCATAATTCCAACAAAAAGTATCGACCAATGCTGATTTTCGAACTTGACCGAAGTATTAGTAATATAAACATTTGGTGTAAATTTAATGAAAATCCGTCAAAATTTGTAGGCATGGGAGCGCTTACAAGGTCAATTTTTGGATAAAACAGAGTCATTATTGCAAAGTCCCATAACTCCAACAAAAAGTATCGACCAATGCTGATTTTCGAACTTGACAAAGGTAATAGTGGTATAAACATTTGGAATAAATTTAATGAAAATCCGTCAAAATTTGTAGGCATGAGAGCGCTTACAAAAAAAGTGTGACGGACGGACACAGGAACACACGGACCCACGGACGCACGCCCGGCATTTCTATGTCCCCGCTCCGCGTTGCGGCGGGGGACAAAAATCCTACATGTATAGATGTGAAGAGGAAAATTGTACCTCAATGTGCTCAATTGCTCAAATTAAAAACATTCAAAAATTTTATTTGTCTTCTCCATTATAATTAAATGACTGTTATTTACTCGTACAAACCAGGATAATTTTCCGCTGTGATATTTTCTTAGGAATAGCGATAATTACTTTATCCCCGCAACAGAAATGTGTCAGAACTATGGAAACTGTTTCAAAGATGTCGTTTTTATTTACCCATGTCTGAAAAACTATCAAAATTGATGTAGATTTCACATTATTTATTGTATAGAGGGGGCCCCAGAGAGTAGGTTTATACAGAATCATTCTTTATTTTGTTTGTACAAGTATTTAACATACTCTAATTCATATAGAATTTCTAATGTTCAACCAAAATTTCAGCGTCAATCGTAGAATTATAAGCAAGATACAGAGCTGACAGTTCGCCTAGGTTTGAGTCATATTTTGTTCACATGAGTTTATTACATTCAGCTTAAGATTTTTTAACTTGATATTTCCTATTCAGCATTTAAAATGGAAAAAAAGAAGATTTTCAATTTTTTTATTCACTCAAGACCAGTTCACTGGTATTTGAGGTTCAAAATCAGTTTATACAAATGTACACAAACACAGTCAAGGATCACATGTACAGTAGGAGTAATAATGACGAAAAAAGGTTAAGTTTACAATACAATAAGTTGTTAAAGTTGGTTTCTAGAAGAACAGACTTTGAACATTTTCTTAATAAATATTGACAATTTTTTTTACCTTTTTAATCTTTAGTTTTTAAGATCTGTGTACAAACATAGAATTGTGAGCAAATCTCTGTATCTTGCTTATAATTCGAAGCTTAACACTCAAATATGGTTAGTAAATAGAAATTGTAAACAATTAAACACAAGAAACAAGAAACATGCACTATAACAAATAAAGAACACAATTTATTTTTTCGAAATGAAATATATATATATATATATATATATATATATATATATATATATATATATATATATATATATATATATATACCTACATATTTCCGACAACGATATCAAACTCTATTTAAACTGAATAAACTTGAGAAAATGCCGAGCATCTCAACAAAAACCTATTGCACTAATCTACCATTACGCAAAAGATAATGCCGAATTACCGATAGAATGAATTGTATTTCAGTACTTTTTTGATACATCAGATTTTGCCTAATTTGCGCAGGTAAACAGTTAACTGTTTGATTTACCGAAGTCTCTGTTTGATTTGATACGTAAAAATCACGAAATACAGACGATAGTTCCCAGGTTATAAAGCATAAATAATGAAAACGAAACGAAAATCAGAACGAGCTAACACCAACGTCATGTGTGAAAACTGTCAAGACATTGAAATATTTAGCCTCAATTTACTTCACAAAATCGGCACCACTATATTTTGCATGTTTTAAAAATTTCCCTTCATTCGCGAACTGTTGCACAACAAGCAAATTCATCATAGTCAGATGGACCCTTTTTCGTTTAATGTCATGGCTGCTTTAAACAAAGAACCCCGTTTTGGAAGTATGGAATACGAGTTTTGGTAAAATGGGTATGCAAACTCGGGCCGTGGCAAAATAAAAGCCGGGGCAGATCGGCAATCGTCAATTCCAAATACGCATTATTTTGCAGCAATATTTACAGCAAATACAAATATACTGGTCCATCAAATATCCTGAAATTTTAATGAGATTGGCAGATTAATAACTGCCAATCTTTTGTTTTGCCCAGGCCAAGTCATGTCTACCCATTTTACCGGATGCCGAACCCGATTGAAACACGCCTCTCCTTTATTATTATTTTGGTAATAACTCAGATTTGAAACAGAATTAGACCTTAATTTTTGCAATTTATATTTTCCTTCCCATAAGGATAATTTATGCTAAACTACGTTGAATTGGAATCAGTAGTTCTTGAGAAGAAGATTTTTAAAAATGCACCCCCCTCTTTCTACAGTTTCAAGGTTTTCTCCGCTTTGAATACAGATCGGACTTTTATTTCTGCAATTTATATTCGCCCTCCCATAAGGATGCTTTGTGCCAAATTTTGGTTGAAATTGGATAAGCGGTTTTAGAGAAGAAGTTCAAAAAGTAAAAAGTTTACAGACGGACGGACAGACGGACGACGGACAAAAAAGATCAGAAAAGCTCACTTGAGCTTTCAGCTCAGGTGAGCTAAAAAAAATATATAGGTTTATTTACAGACAAGATAATTATCTACATCTGGGGATACGACTCAATTAATTTCTTTTCAATAAATGGAGAGGGTCTGATCCTAATGGATTCTCGAGCTTTGGTATTTAGGTATGCAGGGGTAACCCAAAACGCATTATCTGCAGGTTCACCGACAACCTGTATTAGATACTGCAATCTCTAAGGTGAATATGTTTGTCCTATCACCTTTTTAGACGGGGTCACGTGGCCCTGTCTATTGGTTTACTGTCAGCCGAAGTCTCAAACCGGAAAGCACGCGTAGAACACATGAATTGAGTCTATGCGTAAGAAAATGGTGCAGAAATTGTTCATGCATTTCAGTAATTATGTATCATAAAAACACGCATTAAATCTTTTTAAGTCCTCTGTGTATAAACAAAATTCTATTTAGAAAATAAACAATAGTTTTATTGATGAAAATATTCTTGCTAGGGTTCAAATGTGGAATGAGTTACGTAATTGAATGCACAGCGCCGTTGACGATTCAGTTGGTGTACGAGCTCATTTATCAATAGAAGAGGTTGATGGTGACATCGAAATTAAAGTTCCCAAACGCAATGTGCCATTTTTAAAAGTTGTGAATATTATTTTGACAATCTTTCACCTAAATACTACCAAACTTCATGCGCAAACCGAAGTTAAAGTCGGGACTGTTATACACAGATGTTTTACAAATTAAATAGGTGTTTCATTGGCTTCAAGTCTACTTGCGGTATGACTGCTGTTCGTCTCTAAAGGAATTTTGTACAGAGAAAATAAAAACAAGTCTGAATTTGCCTTCTCCTTCGTTGGCTCTTTATTTGATTAAACTGAATTTTAAACAATGCATTGTAAGCAAAATTTATAGTATATTATACATTTTGGAAGACTTATACATCATATAATATATACAATCTTATCGATTGAAGAACCAAGTAAATTGTAAATGTTCATGTTTTCGGGCTTACTTAGAATCAGGCTCGGTGTGAATTACATTGTAAAATAATGCATTACATTACCATTACTTCATGAATTAGGGCATTAAATTACCATTACTTAATTTTCTTGAAGTAATGCATTACATTACCATTACATGAGTAAAGTAATGCATTACCATTACTTTGTGAAAAGTCAATAAGTTTTAAAAGAGTACTTTAAAAACTAAATAAAGAGATTTTGTAAATATTTCATATATAAAACATGCTTAAAACATTTACAGGTTCATGTTCATTATCAGGTTCAAATTTAATGACTTATACAAGATTACTGTTGCACTTGTAGTTCTCAAAGTAAGGTTGGTCCCGTAACATTTACACGCTAATGGCGGAGTTAACAATTTCAGTTATTTATGTCTCTGATTTTCGGAGTATGATTTTTAATGAAAGGAGCAGTTGTATCGTAATTCGTGAAGGTGATGCACGATTTTACGCAAAAAAAGTAGTAAGTGGTGAACGGATTTATTTTTACCTATTAATTTTGCATGAATCGCAAATGAAGATAATCGTGTCAGATAAGTCGGTCTTAAAAATCAAAATGGCGACCGTGACAAATCTTTTTATTGTCAAAGTTCTTGGAATCTTATTGTAAAAAATCATTTCTAACGTCAGGTGCCTGTGTTTGTTATTGGTATACAAATGTTCACTTTTTTTGTTAATTCAGCAGTTTAAGGGTTGTATTACGGATTCCGTCCGACTTGTGGATTTTCCCTTGGATCGAAAAATTGAATAAATCTAATGATTAAAATTATCTACTTTGATATAGTTGTTTGATTGTCCCGGTTAGTATTAATTTTAAAAATTTTTATATAATATACCACTGTGTCAATTTTCTACAATTATGAAGGCCGGGATTGAGTAAAATTTAGACTAAGTATCAGACAATTGCAAAAAAGCCGAATAAACATAGATTGTAACAACTAATTCAAACTCATAAATTTTGGAAGCATATTCGAGGAAATCCGGGAAAATTACAAATTCAAACTTTCAAGACCCCGCCTTTCAGTACTCTCAGTACTTTGATTAATTTTGTGACAACCGTCAGAGTCCGATGATCGATCACACATATAACATCTGTTGGATTTACATGATTACCATCTCGGTACCAAATCGGCGGTTGTCTGTGTCTTTGAGGTCGTGTTTTTGAGTCACATATTTGATTCTGCAATTGAACGGATTCGGTTTGACAACTTTGGTCTTTTTGGGCTATCTGGCGCGATGAGACCACGTTAAAGAAATCCGATAGGGTCGGTTCTCTAACAAAAGCTTTCTTCACTCGGTTGATGTGAACACTGCTGTCAAATATTTTGTTAGTCACTGGATCCTTCAAAAGAACTGCATGTGCACTGGGAATGTTGTGTACAACAAATGGTCCAGAATATTGATTCTGCAGCTTATTATTTTTAAAGGAAAAGTTAGACAGGAACTTGTCATCCTTTTGAGATACACAACTTTCCTCTGATTGGTCAGACACAGTTACACTTGCACATTCCACTTGGGTTTGTCCCAGGTCAATGGGGGTAATCGTAAATGTATTATCGATGGGTTTAAAATGAGCCATGATTGATCCCCTCTTAACAAACCCCGGTTCAGTATTAGGGTTTATTATCTTATTTGGAACAGCAAGGTCAGTGCTAATTGTAACTACTGTTATTACAAGCAATAGAACCTTAGGCAATAACATATTAAGCCCAGAACAAACACCTGGCAACCCAATCATTTCTTGTCTAGCCATCCTGCCACAGACAAACATTGCTACATTTGGATTAACCACTAAATTTGATTTACATCGTACTTTTGTACAGTTAGTCTTACTTCTAAAAGTAAGAAACTTATCAAATTCTAAAACAATGTTCTTTGAAATAAAATAACATGTACCAAGTATCAAACGATGAGATGTACATTCTAAAATATATACAAAAATTGAATGTTCTGTGGGAGAACAAGGTGTTTGCATCAAGATACTGGCTGTACTGAAAACACGACCAAACTGATTATTGGCCAATTTGACTGCCTGTTCGCAGCATGACCGAAAACTTGATTTATTCTGTGAAGGTAATTTCTCATACAAAGATTTAGAAATAATGTTTATACTACTGCCAGTATCTAACAATGTAGCTACCTTTGTACCTTTGACTAAGACATCCATGTACATAAAATCTCCAACGTTTTCATCCACTGAATCACATATATTTACATCATTAACACTATTAACACATTCACTGAGTAGTAAGGGGGACAGAGAGCAGTCACTTGACAGTCAATGACGTCATGGGTTTTCCCCATAAACTAGGTCAAGGGGGGAGTCTACAGTCAGGGGGGAGTCTACAGTCAAGGGGCAGTCTACAGTCAAGGGGCAGTCTACAGTCAAGGGTGACTCTACAGTCAAGGGGTAGTCTACAGTCAGGGGGTAGTTCACAGTCAATGACGTCAGGGGGTACATTTATGACGGTCACAACAGTCAAGGACTTAGCATAGCAACAATTGAAGAATGATACTATAAATATATACTATCAGGGTCACCTTAGTTCGCATAGCAACCGTTGAAGGATAATACCATAAATATCTACTATTAATATCTACTATTAGGGTCACCTTAGTCATCTGTAACCACAGCAACAGTGTAAAGTATTGCTAAAGTTAGAATTACCAAAATATTGTTTCCAGGCATGGTTTTATAACGCAGTTTTTCGTAGGGCCAGTCCTTTAATATTCAGTATAAAAGGTGCAAAATTTGAAGCATTCCTTCACCTTACTTTTGTTTTTTGCATCAGAGGTAGCACCATTCCTCAACCTTTTACAGTAAGTAAACTATCGTTATACTTTTTACAAAGTTTTGAGATTCTCTATATCTTTTTGTTATCAGGAGACCCAGAGACAACAGAGATAGTACAAGATACAAAATATTTTATTTCTCAATCAAGGGTCCCGGGGGTATTTCAATATACATAAATATACAATTTAAACATTATCTTTTTGTATAATAATATAATTAATGTGTTTTAAACAGTTATATATATGACCGATGTACATAATGTTCTCAGTGTCACTGATCATACACATAATACAAGTGTCCAGAAGAATGTCATTGATTACAAAACAATACAAAATGTGATGCTATACATGTACAAATTTAAATGGCTTAGTATGCATAAACATCATGACAAAGTGCAAGTCACAAGTTGTTATCGAAAATCGTTCACCGAGAATATATAACAGTAAACAGTACACTAACAATCAAAAACTAAAGAGTTGTGAACTTAACCCTTTTAGTGTGGTTGTCTACTTTGTTCAGTTTATCTTCAACAAAGTTGAAGATAATTTGAATTTGTTCACAATCAGACATCACCCTAGTCAATAGGGTTCTTAAAAGGTCGAACTGTGGTTTAAATTCTGGTTCTCTCATTCTTTTCTCAAGTTTACGAATTTTTCCCGGGTTTGTTCGCCTGTTGATGAAATATGAAAAATATACCTTACAGAGTGTTCAATTAATGTACATCTCACATTCCGTGATATTGATTTGCAATTCTTAAGAACTCATATTTAACCTTCGTAAATAAATTAACATTAATTATAATAAAAAATATTATAATTCAATATTGCTACTGATCGAATTGAGGTGATTAAGCATTCAAAAATAGTTCAATAACGAATATAAAATATCATTAACAAATTAAAGTGTTTATAATCATCACCTTAAGTTTGTTAATATTGAGTCCTCCACTTTGGCGTTGAACTGGCATTCCGACCAGTTGGACAGACTGTTGGAGTCGTGAGCTGGGGAATAGCTGGGATAAATCAAGTGTCAAAAATTTATTACTGAATCCTAAGACACGACAATACTTTTGAAATTACATTAAAATGACAAATAATTATCCATTTACTCTGATGAGTTTGATCGAAACTTATTCATTTTTAAATACTACAAGTAGTGCTACGATGATCGAGAAAAATATTATTCTAATACGTACCCTTCAAAAGGGACGTGTGATGTACTGTCGGTTTCTGCTTTCTGATTTTTCTTACTTTCTGGGGTAGGAGTGGAAGGCCTTTAAAAAATATAACACACTTTCTGATTCCACTTAACACATTAATATTTGTATGAAAGTAGACATATTAAAATCAAGCCAAAGAAAGATAACTCTATCAAAATCTGTTCAACTCACCGCTTTGCCAGGCCCTCCATTTCTAACTCATCCCCCATTTTCATCCAAATTTGTTCGAACTCGTCAAACGATTTTGCTGAGCTAGTCGCTTCGCTGTCAATATAGAAAGTTTGTGTGCAACCCATAAATGATTTGATGACAAGTTTATTATATTAAAAAAACTTATAGATATATCAAATTTAGACCTTTTTCAGTAAAGTTTAAATAACCATTAATATTGCTTTAATTTGAAAAAAAAAATAAAACAACTGTAGGATAAGGGAAAATGAACATTACTTAAAAATTTATTTGATTTTTGTGTTATGAAGTGAGAGAAAAATTATGAACAGATTCCTTTAAAAGTTAGTATACCAAAATTTGTTCTCTTAAAATTTGATAAGTTATTATTTCACTAGCTTTATTTAATTTTGAAACGATTATCTAAAAAAAGTACTTACAGAAACTGTAGATATTCTTCAGCCATTTTCTCAAGATAATAACGTTAAGCAAAACTCCGTTGTATTTATATGTCTTGAATGAAAAATTCGGTGAGGGAATGAGGAAATAAAACAAAAAAATTAAGCGGGTTGGGAATGTTTACCACCCCAATCAGCGCTTTCTTCGTGGGTACGAGTTAAAGGATTTGACGGGTCAAAGAAAAAGTACATCACGATAATGACGTAGATGCTCTACCCCATTAACTGAATTATATTCCCTTTTTAAAAACACCGCTGTGTCGTGACATATCTGCGCGACACACGGGACAGGAGTGATCTGCGCATTACCCTAGGGTCTCTGATTAAGTGATATTGTGTTAATTAATTCATAGTTGCTCTATTTTTTCTACACCTGTAAACACGGGTATTGTAAGTTTAAAAAAAAAAAAAGCAATTTAAGTTACCTCGTTTCAATCCAATGTAGCATCTTTATTCAACTATTTAAGAGAATGTTTATCATATTTAGTCGTTTTGTTTTACAGTAAAGTTTAAATAACCATTAATATTGCTTTAATTTGAAAAAAAAAGAAATCAACTGCATGTAGGATAATTATCATTACTTAAAAATTTATTTGATTTTTGTTTTATGAAGTGAGAGAATGTACATGTACACTACATTAAAGGGTGATATTTAACCCCCCCCCCCCCCCCAAAAAAAAAAAATCCGCTGTAAATTATTTATACCCACCGATATTAAGTGACAATGAAATTACTTCCAAATAGTTTGTTGTGAACAAATATTTTTTTTCTATTTTACTGATAAACCTACAAGAAAGCTTTCAACACTGTAGCGCATTTAGTCGATATTTAAAATTTACCTTTGATAAATGCAAGAAACCTACACATGCAAGAAACCTGACTTATTCGTGTATGTAAACGCATACTTGTAAAGGAAAATAACAAATTAAGGCTTATAATATAGTAATTGTATAATTCACAGGGCCTCAGTAATTAAAAAAATTATAGTCACTGTCTCGCATGTAAATGTGTGAGATTGTTTAGGCCTAACACACAAATGCTTTGAAACTCTTTCAACACTAAATAAATATAATTATCCCTACATACGAGAACCATTGTTTTTAGTTCCCTCAGTATCTGTTTCCCTTATTTTGATTTGTAATCAGTTAAAATGCTTATAAGGGCGTTATTAGACAAATCGCGCGAAATCAGGGTGGCCTAAAGGTCACATGATGATGATGACGTTGAAAAGTCCGTGCAGAATTCGCGCCGTTGATGTTAAGATGGAAGGAGGGAAGCGAACATCACATGCAGCAGCTAGGCTGATATGCATAATATTCATTGTCATTATTGAGTTCTACACATGTGTTGAAACTAGATGTCCGAGATGTCCGTCCAGTCATGGTTTGGTCAATTGCGCTCTCTACGTACAAAGCAACTGTGTTGCCGTCGATGTCAATGTCCAGATACGCGAAATTCGGGTTGCAAAGTGCGATGTAACCATTGTCGTCAACGGAAAGGCGCCGTTTCCAGTAGTGCGGAGCAAACAGGGAACTCAATGCCATGATCATGAATTCGGTAAGTAAATTATGTACATATCTATACATTGCGGAATATGGGTAAGGGGGGGTGGTTCAAATTAAAATGTTTTGACCCTTTAATTTGTCATTTATGACCTGTAAGTCGTTAATTGTCTTAATATGGACTGGTCTGGTAATTTTGAGTGATTTTTAAAAGGAGGGGGCTTATAGGGAACGATTCGTAGACTTTAAAATTATCGTGAGAAAAATTAGAACACGTGATTTAATCAGCCAATCAAATCGTTGTATCTTTACTATGGAATGTGTTTATGTAGTAAATGATAAAAAGAAGGGGAGGGGTCATCTCACAAGTCGTTCTTTTTTTTAAAAATATATTTCCGGTAGTTACAGTTTCTGTAATTCTGTGATTCAATTTGCCTTGTACATGTCATGTATTTCACGCAATTTTGTAAGAAAACGTGTGAATACCTTCCTTTAAATATTAAAAGAACAATGTATATTTTATAAGTACATTAGCCCCAATCCGTTTCACAAAGATATTTTTTCTGTGTATGGTTAATGTAGCTATATAGAGTAGCCTGGGGGTAAATATCTACTGTGTATACATAAACTATAGGGTGATTTCACCATGCATCGGACACCTTTGGATTTTTCCCTTTGTTCGCAAATAAAATATCATCCAAATATAAATAAAACTTGTTTTAAAAGTTACAGGTTTTCCCCTTGCTTAAATATTGGAGAAAAATTTGTAAAATTGTTAAAAATGTAGAAAATAAAGCAAATTATTGAGGTGTTGAACTATTTCACCATGGATCGGACAATATTTACCAAGCATCGGACAGCTATAGCAGTACAGTAGAAATTAAAAATAACAACATTTTCTGGTTTTAATGCACAAATACAAAGGTTAGGAAAAATGAGTTTATTCAATTGCTATTCAGATTTCTTTTAATGTAAATCCTCAAATCTACATATAGGAACTTAGAGTAGTGCTTCTGTTTTAAAGAATATTTATCAAAAGGGGTTCTTTATCGTGCCAGCTCCTACAGGAATTTTGGATTAAAAAGGCTGTGTCCGTAAAACTCGATTTTTAAGTGGTCTGAGGAAAATGTTTGTATCAATTATTTTTTAAATTTTTATTTTACTTCACATTTAAAGTATATCACAAGGAATCATCTGTAACTGAGGCACCTACATCTGTAACTGAGGGACCTACATCTGTAACTGAAGGACCTACATCTGTAGCCGAGGGACCTACATCTGTAGCCGAAAGACGAGCCCCCACATTTTGGCACAGAATTCAATTGTCACTCAGTGATGTGGGAACTGGTATTAGTCATATTATTTCAATATGGTAAAAAAAGCAATTGTTAACAATGTGTTTGTTTTAAAAGAAACAAGGATTATACAAAAAATAGATCAACGAAAAAATTAGGAAAAACTCGCTTTATAAAATGTACAGAAGTATAAATATTCGAACAAATCAAAAGATGACATATTTTCTCTTTCATATATAAAACCTCTTCCCACAATAGTAATGACAACGCTACTGAAAATCTACCAACTTAACTTGTAGCTGAGGGACCTACATCTGTAGCTGAAGGACCTACATCTGTAACTGAGGGACCTACATCTGTAACCAAGGGACCTACATCTGTAGCCGAGGAACCTACATCTGTTGCTGAGGGATATAGAGCTACATCTGAGCCCCCCACAAGTTGGCACAGAATTCAACAATCACTAAGTGATGTGGGAACTGGTATTAGTCATATTATTTCAATATGGTGTAAAAAAAAAAAAAAAGCATTTGTTAACAATGTGTTTGTTTTAAAAGAAACAATTAAGGATTATACAAAAATTAGATCAACGAAAAAATTAGGAAAAACTCGCTTTATAAATGTACGGAAGTATAAATTACTTAAATTGTGCTAGAATTTAAATACTCTGTTGATAGTTCATGCATGTATATCTACTCTATTTTTTTTTATTTAGGATTTCTGGCTTGGGCAGTTGCAGTTACATCATTAATCATATTTTTTGGGCTGAGGAAACTTGTAAAGTTTTTGATAAATCGCTGCTGCCCGGAACTTAACATTTCGGATATACATTTGTTGTCACCATCATCATACACAACTTCAGCAGACACAGACACACCTCAACAACCTAGACAACAAGCCGCTCAGCAAGGACAACACGCCCCCGCTCCCCAGCCAGGACAACAAGCCCCCGCTGTTCAACCGGCACAACAAGCCCCCGTTCCTCAGCCAGGACAACAAGCCCCCGCTGTTCAACCGGCACAACAAGCCCCCGCTCCCCAGCCAGGACAACAAGCCCCCGCTGTTCAACCGGCACAACAAGCCCCCGCTCCTCAGCCAGGACAACAAGCCCCCGCTGTTCAACCGGCACAACAAGCCCCCGCTCCCCAGCCAGGACAACAAGCCCCCGCTGTTCAACCGGCTCAACAAGCCCCCGCTCCTCAGCTAGGACAAGTCCCCGCTGTTCAACTGGGACAACAAGCCCCCGCTGTTCAACCGGCACAACAAGCCCCCGCTCCTCAGCAAGGACAACACGCCCCCGCTCCACAGCAGGGACCAACTACTAGAAGCAAAACAGCAAGAAAGAAACTAATGTTTGAAAGTCAGTAAGATTTAATATTTTGATGAATGTATAGTCTGTACTTTTATGAAGTATGAAAATTTGAAATTTTGATGACGTTGTATCAAGTAATTTTTTTAATGAATGTACATGTAGTACAATGGTATTGTTTAATTAAGGACATTGACTCGTTATTTTTTCTGTTGTGTTTTCCTAGGGTTGCTTTTTATGGTTTTTTTTGTATTTTTTTTTAATTTTTATTTTATGCGACAGTTTGTCTTTTACTTGAATACTGATGAAAGGAAAATTTTAACTCCTGTCTTTATTTGTTGATTAGTATTATGATTTACACATGACAGTGATTATTTGGTGATTTTTGCCATGCGCAATTGATGTTAAATGATGTTTAAGCTTTTTTATTTTTTTAAAACTGATAATTGTGATTTACACCTAACATTGATCATTTGCTTATTATAATTGTGATGTTTAAGTTATGACATTAGGGTTAATTGGTGTAGAACGTATTCCTATAGAATAATATTTAATATCCAATATTTATAGATTACAATCCTTAATATTATTTACCTGATATACAATGTGGGTTTTAAATATATTTTTGAACATTTGTGAAGCTAGAAATTGAATTTATTGATATAAAAGTTGTCTTAAAGAAAAAGTTTGTACAAGGTTAATATTAAACATGTTTAGTGCTATTTAAAGATTTTTGTCATTAGACCAGTATTTTTGTTTACTTTGTTTTTTCCCTAATGTCATTTCTTAAAAATATGTTAAGTATTAAGAAATACTTAAAATCTATATTACAGGAATTTTGTTAATAAAAAGTATTCTATTTTGCTTTGTTTTTTTTATTGTTTTGAATTGAAATAAATTTAAGGTAGCTCTCTACATCAAATTTTTACTTCATGACTTGTCGCAATATTGTTAGGTAACCTTGATTTCCCTGTTCAAAGATGGACAGTTGCCTTCAATTATTTCATATGAATTTTTTAGCAATTAAGAGAGAAAATGGAAAAATAGTTTTTACTGAAAATGAAAGGTGATAGAGTTTCAAGTTTCCTCTAAAAATTATGAAATATAAATAAAGCATAACTATAAAAGTAAAATGAGATATATGTTTTTTTAAATAAAAAAAATATTTGTAAAATTAGTGCATTTTAAAAATATTTATTAAACCTATGGTCAAAATATTTTAGACATGTTTCTATCAAGTAAAACTAATATATATAAACCATATTTTAGAAAGAAATTGGAAAAAATTAAAAATATTTAAGGAAAAATTGCTAATTTTCAAGATCAAACCGATCTTGATTAAAATTTGCCAGATCCCGATCTTAATTATTAAAAAAACCTACTGGCACGAAAATAAATGAAGCTTCACCACCAAACTTCTTAATTATTGATAAGTTCATTCAATTTACAAAGGGTTTAATTAGTTATTAGCGTCATAACAATAAAAAAAAAATGAAGAATATTTCCATTTTTTCCCTAATTTAATTCCGATCAGGTTAGTGTTTACTTTGAAAGTAGGCTTTTTTAGCTTTATTTTTTTCTATTTTTTTCCAATATCTTTTCAAAATATGTTTTTCTTATACTCAATGACTGGAAATATTAAGAAAATTTGTTTCTAATTTTTAATAATTATTTTTTATTATAAAAAATACAAAGTCTTTATCGCCACTTTTAAATTATTGATAAACCTTATAATATACAATTTTTAGAAGCAATTTTAAAACTCTATCACCTCTCGTTTTCAGTCAAACCGATTTTCCATTTTTTCTCCAAAATTACCAAAAAATTCATAATAAAATAATTGAAAGCAACAGTCCGCCTTTGAACAGGGAAATCAAGGTAAATTGAGAATGGTTTTTTTGTTTTTAAAGGAAATTTAGAAGGCTAAAATTTTTAGGCTAACAATTTCAAACAGAATCATTAATTCTGTAAATTTTTACAATTTAAGTTTTAAGTCTTAGTCGTAAGTTCTTTTGTAAAACAGACCTCCTGGAGACTGTTCTAGATAATAACTTGATATTCACGTTGAGGAACAAAATGTATCGGAAGTATAAAATTAAAGATGAGAAATTTTATATTGAAGATATGGCAGAAAATAGTCTATTGAAAGAAATCCTCGACTCCTTGAACGATCCAGAAACCGTACAGTTCTTTGCAGCAGCTAATGGTCTTACTGGTGATGTCCAGGTGGAGGACCGGTTAAGAGAACTCAAATGGGAAAAGCACATCGACGATTTATGGCAGGAGGTTCTGTCTGATATGGAGTCTCCTCCTAAAAAAACGTGTCATTCTCTCAATGATGGCAATCAACCGTCTACAAGTAGGCAGGTTGGGGGCGGTGGGGAAAGTTCTGATTCTAAGGACACATTAGCAAAACCTTACTATATCTGGAAAAGAGATACCAGAACCTTTAAGAAAAATTGGGTCCGCGACACTACATTCAAGGTTAAATTTAACGAACAGTGGCGGGGTAATAAATTAATAGATATACAAAACAATTTGCATGACATGTTCGAGGACCTGTTGTCGCAGGCCAGGGGACACGATGCGGATCTTGGACGGGTCGTCATCAGTCATCCGAGTCTAAACAATGCAATAGTCGTCCCACTACAGGCTTGGAAAACCCTCAATGCAGATATTGTGTTGTCCGAGATTACCAAAGTACTTAATTCAAACGAAAGTTTATCAGTTGACGAAAATCTTTTGGTCACCGTAGGTTCCATTGATTTGCCTAAAGGAGGAGGTAACCCTAGAAAACTACCCATCACTTCTCTTTTCGGACCCAAAAATAGCGTGGAAAGAAAAAAATCACTTTTTCACGTACAAAATGATAACAATTTGTGCCTGGCCATTTCGATTGGTCTGTGTTTTCTTAAAACGTGTAAAAAAGTAGACCCTGATACCTGGTCACAATTAGTGAGGGATGATTCCGAACAGATGCTAGATCATGTTCTCAAACACCGCACTGTATCCAAGACCTATTATGACAATGTCCTGAAAACGTCGAGAAAAAAAAAGCAAACCGAGTTGGCGATGTGGCTATGTGAAAGAGCCGGAGTACCCACCGACAGGTATTTAGGTCTCAATGACATCGAACCTTTCGAAACCTTACTCGACGTCTCCGTCAACGTCGTGTCTTCAAGAGTAGGTAATAAATTCGTGAGGGTGACGAAGGACCAGGGCAAACCTCGACTCTATTTGTACCACGTGGACTCGGAAAACGAAAAACACTGGCACGGGATTGCCAGCATACAAGGGTTTTTTAAGGCGTCGTACTTTTGCCATACCTGTTTAAAACCGTATAAAGATAAATCGAAACATTCTTGTGCCACCTCTTGTGAAGTATGTTTACGCGACAACTGCCCGGAAACGGATGTCCAAATGGGTTGTCGTTCCTGTAGCCGGGTCTGTCGATCACTTCTGTGTTTTAAAAGACATAGAGAAAAACGGAAAGTAAAAAAACAAAGTTTTCCCCCTGCCTGCGAGCTGTTTTCCCAATGTAAAAAATGTAGAGTCGTTCTGGAATGTGCCAAGCGCTCTCCAGATTTACACGTTTGCGAAGAATGGCAGTGTCCTAACTGTCGAGAATATCAAAAGGGGGAACATAACTGTTATCAAAAATCATTTGGATCTGACATGGAAAAGCGAAACAAGAAATTTATTTTTTACGATTTTGAGACGCGCCAAGATGACATCTTTCATTGTGAAACAGGATACAGTCCGTCTCGCATTAGATGTCGACAGTGCGTTAAAGAGCCAAGTCAGTGCGTCAATTGTAGATTGTGTCAGAACTGTCGTGATCCGTCTTGTGGTCTGCAACAACACAAAGTCAACTTTGCAGTACTACAGACTGCTTGTCACAAATGCGAAAAAGAGGAATTGGTGGAGGGCGCCACCTGTACTTATTGCGGAACTCGATGTGGAAATTGTTCCCAGACCCATAAAGGAGAATACGTGAGACCCCCATGTCCCGACACCTGTGGTAAAAGGGAACTAGTGTTTTCCGGGGACAACGCCGCCGAACAGTTTTGTTCTTACGTCACCAGTAAGCACTGCAAAGACTCGATTTTAATTGCGCATAATGCAAAAAGTTTTGACCTGTACCCCGTCTTAGAGGTTCTCATCGACCGTCACTCCATTCGACCTAACAAGATCATATATAACGGTTCCAAAATCATGTACATGCATATAGCCCAAAAACTGAATTTAACTTTTGTGGACTCTCTCAATTTCCTTCCCATGAAACTAGCTAAAATACCAGAAGCTTTTGGTTTGCAAGAACTCTGCAAAGGGTACTTTCCCCATTTCTTTAATACCCAAGCTCATCAAAATTACGTGGGACCGTATCCAGAATTAAAGTACTACGGATACGAATTTATGTCGACAGGGGATCGAAAAAAAATCGAAGAATGGCATGCAACGAAAACGGACGAAACCTTTCACTTTCGAGAAGAAATGTTGCAATATTGTCGCTCGGACGTCGATATATTGCGACGGGGCTGTCTAGAATTTAGAAATTTAATGATTAATGTGACAACTATCGAAGAACACATTACCCAAGCAGACGGAACTGTCAAAGAAAATAACAAGTTCGGAGTCGACCCTTTCGATTACGTCACCATTGCAAGTGTATGTATGGGGATTTTCAAGTCTCTTTTCTTGAAGGGCAAGAACAAAATACAAATAACTAAAGACGGAGAAACTGATTGTTATGACATCGAGTATTTAAAGGGACTAGAAGTTGTCAATATCGAAGGATCTTTGGTGTCTGTGATCGACTTAAAAAATGACGAAAATGTGCATGTAGGAAAACGAGATTTCAAGAGTCCCATAGCAGTAGTGCCTTCTCAAGGTTATACGAAACGCGACAACTACAGTAAAATTTCGATTCAATGGTTAGAATGGTTAATGGAAAAAAGTCGTCAGCGGGGAAATCCGATTAGGATTTCACATGCTCTGAACGGAGGTGAATATCAAATTCCAGGCACCAATTACAGATGTGATGGCTTTGTTCACAATTCATCTGGAAAAGGAACCATTTACGAATTTTATGGTAAGACCGTAAGCAATTATTTCTTAAACATTTGCCCCCTCTTCCCCTCGACTGAAGGGGGGGGGGGGGGGCGCGGCGGCGGCGGCGTACCTAATGTTAATAAAATTAATAATTATTAAATTTGTATGTATTTTTAAGGTTGTGTCTTCCACGGTTGTCCCTCTTGTTACCCGGATGACCGACATCACCTCAAGCATCCTTCCACCAATCAGACGATCCAGGAATTATATGAAATGACTAAAAAGAGAGAACGAGAACTTAAGGATCTAGGATACAATCTTGTTATCATATGGGAACATCAATTTAAATATCAACTTGAGCAAAACGCAGCATTACAGCAATTCGTATCGACACTAGATATACAGGACAGACTCGACCCACGTGATAGCTTTTTTGGTGGTCGAACTAATGCCATAAAATTACACTTTAAAGCTGCGGAAGACGAAACCATTCAATATTACGACTTTACAAGTCTTTATCCGTGGACAAATAAATATTGCCGATACCCTGTGGGGCATCCTACCATCATCACTGACAATTTCCAAGACTTGTCTCAGTATTTTGGACTAGCCAAAATTAAAATTCTTCCCCCTAGAAAACTTTATCACCCTGTGCTTCCTTACAGTTCTAATGGAAAATTAAAGTTTCCACTGTGTAGAACGTGTGCGGACAATGAAAATCAAAACGACTGTACGTGTTCCCTAGAGGAGAGAGCCATAACGGGCACGTGGTGTACTCCTGAAATTCAAATGGCAATGTCTAAAGGGTACAAAATTTTGAGCACGTACGAGATCTATCATTTTACCGAGTCGTCCAAATACAATGTCGAGTCGTGTGAGGGGGGATTGTTCGCTCAATACGTTAACATGTTCTTAAAAATCAAACAGGAGGCGTCAGGATTTCCGGCTGAATGTGTAACGGAAGAAGCTAAATGGAAATACATAAGGGAATACAAAATAAAAGAGGGCATAGATTTAGATTACGATAAAATTACAAAAAATCCCGGGTTGCGATGCTTAGCAAAACTCTGTTTAAATAGCTTCTGGGGTAAATTTGGTCAGAGATTGGGCATGCAACAGTCTATGTTTATTCACGAATCAGAGGCCGAGAAATTTTTTCAAATACTCTCGGATCCGACAAAAGTACCCCATAATTTTCACATCGTTTCAAAAGATATACTTCATTTAGAGTGGAATAACAATCCTCTATTTACTCAATTTGATAACAAAACCAATATTTTTTTAGCATCCTTTACTACTATGTGGGCTCGATTAAAACTTTACTCTGTTCTCGACAAATTAAATGAGAACGTGTTGTATTTTGATACAGACAGTGTCATCTTCAAGGCTAAACGGTCGGACGATTTGAGTTATCTGCCCATCGGCAATTACCTGGGGGAGTTGACGAACGAAATCTCCCCAAAAGACGGCTACATTATTGAATTTGTTTCGGGGGGTCCAAAGAATTATGCTTATCGCACACTGTCGGGAAAGGAAGAGTGTAAAGTTAGGGGGTTTACTCTGAACTGGGCCAACTCAAAACTGATCAATTTCGAAGCCATTAAATCGATCATCTGTACCTCTCACGAACGACAAATCGAAATTGTTAATCCCTGTAAGATTTCGAGGGACAGTAGAAAGAGAAAATTACTCAACAGAGTCGAAACGAAAAACTATAAAATGGTTTACACCAAGAGAAGAATTCTTCCCAATTTAGACACGTTGCCATTTGGATTTTAAATAACAACAATACTAAATAAATTTACATCTGTTTAATTTTTATTGACTTTCGTTCACAAGTTCAATTTAAAACTGTTTTTGATTTGAATAAATGTCAATATGTAAGCCAAGGAATGTTTTTTTTCTTTTTGCGCCGAACATCGGGAATTCCGGGAGGTTTTCCTATATTTTTCTTCTTACTGACATAACCGTTTCCTGATTGTAACAAGCCCCGTGTATCATCCGAATCTTTCACATTTTGATTCTCCGTTATTGAATTTGGTGTTTCTTGAGTATCTGTAGATAGCAATTGTTCACTTTTTTGGCCCACCTTTTCGAGAAGACGATCATATTTTAATTTAGGCACAAGTATCATTTCCTTCGCCATTATTGGGAGAAATGTGACACAACGGGTTTTAGTAAAACAGACACCAATTCAATGTGTTTAAGTAAAATCCGACGTTTTTCCTTGTTGCTCACTTCTCTGGATCCCAGCAATCGAATGTCTGATTCGTATGGTTTCAGCAAGTTTATATATCTTTTAGGTAAAGGATATGTCCCAGTGTAAATATTGAGAGCTATTTCGCTTATCACGTCGAATTGCTCGCTGGTTAAAGTTTTGACAACTAGCTTTTGTTGTGCACTGTCAGCATACAAGAGAAATTGTAAAAGAGCCCGATGCTTCTTTACTGTTTGACTCATAATTATACACTAAGACGAAAACTCGAAAGAGTAATTTATATAGGTTGATAAATAATGGTATCTTCTCCGGGGAGAATGCGAGACCTTAACTGGTATTCTCTCTTTTGTGTAGGCTCCAAACAAACATGCAAGTAGCCAAAATTTGGTCGGGTGGCACATTCATATGCGGCTTTAAAAAAAGAAGCTTGTCCCGGTAATATCTGAGAACCAAACGTGATTACCTGTCGAGAATCGCGGTAATTTTTAAACAAAATTACGTTCAGACAATTTAAAGAAATGGTCCTGGCATATTTTCCCGGAGGATAAAGGTTTTGAGAAAGCATCACCGTAGTCACGTTTCTATGATGTGATGTCACCGTAAACAAATGAACGCAGTCTTGTGATTGGGCGATTTGTAACATCAGATCATCCAAAACCAAGATGGTGTGATTGATGCCCTCCGTATACTGTTCTATGTCTTCTTTAGATGGCAACCCTTGGTGCAATGTCAAGTTGGGTATTGACTGCGATATAACGTCAAACATGGGTTGGTATTCAGAATACGCATAAATAATCTTGTCAATAGGCACAGAAAACATTCCATTTGCATTTTGTAACAGTGATTTGGTAAAATAAGTTTTACCGCTCTGTGTACAGCCACATATTAAAATGGTCGTAGGTGCCGAAAATGGAAGCAAAGAGTGTGTTTTCCACCAGTCGTTCATGACTACTGTTTCTTTCTCCGAGGCCAATCTTACAATGAAATTTCTTAAACGTTGCATTGTATTTATATTTAAAAAAAAAAACTTATTGTAGACATGATTTTATTGATTCATTAAATAGTCATGCACAAAATGTTTTACAAAGCTATCATTGGCATGGATGTTAGGAAATAATTCAAATACATGATTTAATGAATATTTGAAACATAATCTCGCAATTAAATATACCAATACATAAAGCCCACACCAATTGGAATAATATGGTTGTAATTGAATTGATTTGAAAGTAAAGTGCATATTGTTTTTCTTTAAAAAGTTTTTAATATCGGGATGGTAATCGGCTGGTGATTTTCCAAGACTGTCAAAAAATTCTCCTCGATACTGACTGAATACAATAAATGCCACCCAGTGTTCTCCGGGAAACGGCAAAGGCTGTGTATTCACAATGAAGGCACTCGGGAACTGGGTCACAGTCGAGGGTAACGTGTTGCAAGCAAACACTCCTTTTACGTACCGTCTTAAGCAGGGATCCGCTCTCACCATCTTTAGCATCTGAGTCGAGTTCATGGTTGAATATAGTTGATATCGCGTGATTTATCGACCTCTAGCAGGGATGAAAACGTTGCAAATACAAGAGCGTTGGCAGCTTTAGTTGTAGCTTCTTTGAATTTTAGTTCTAATCTGGTGTTTCCACGACGAATGAGGTTTAAATAGTCTTCGCCAAACCCACAAGGATCGATGGTAAAGACAAACAAGGAATATCCGTTTCCGAAATTATCTCGAGAGATATCTAGTCCAGCATCAGTGTTCCACTTTTCCGAGGCTTCAAACAAACGAGTGTAAGCTGCCACATACTGTCCCGCCGAGAAGTCTGTTTTTAGTGGTCTACCAGGTACGCTCTCTCCATTGACGTATATCCCTACATCTGTTACTCCCATGTGTTCGAAGTTGAATGGATTGGCCGAATAATTACCATTGACAGCTTTTTGGTCCACCAAAGCTACCACAATACGGTCGGGTACAGCCTGGGGGAAAATATTGTCCCAGTAAAACTCTGTCGATCCTTTGGGTATGGTATTCATTTTCAGTTCGTTTCTTGATATGGTATACTTTACAGGGGTAGATTCAATCTGCTTACTATGGTTCAGTAGTACGCCAGGATCTACTCGCACTTTTGCAACTTTGTACACAACGTCAAGCAGCTCTAGTTTGTAAGCTGGAGAATCTTCAGCAGACATGATCACAAACGGGGTACTGGATCTAAATAGCTTAATGTAAATGTCTACTCCATTTATCAGGTATTTGTCTATATCAAAAATATCTTCCTTAAGATTTCCTTCCAGCTCAAAAATCTTACTCTTTTGAGTGCAACCGTATCGTAATACCAGACCGGCATTAGCGCCGTTATAAGCATTGGCGTCGTTCATCGTTCCTTCGTCTTTATAGAACAGTTCTGATTGCTTTTGAGAATCCAATTCGTCTTTTCCACAAAACAAAATTGTCTTGAGGTAGGCCTTCCAGGGATAGTTGTTTGTATTGAAGGACACTAGTTTGTTGTTCAGGTAGACGTCCATTTGTGAAAACATACTTTGCAGGGGTAAATTAACAATGCCTGTTTTTTCTGTGTCGGCAAGTGCTGTACCATCGGTTTTTAAAATTCTTGCTTTCACGTATAGTTTACTTCTCTTCAAATCTATATACTCAGCCCCTGAACCCGAAACTACAATTTCAATTGGTGTGTCTGAGACACCTATGCTCGATATTGGTCTTGCCTCCGTAAAGTAGACCTTTTCTACCGCCACTTGATTGGTAGGAGAAGAAAATAGAGAAAGTTCCATGGGCTGAGCTATGTCTTTATTATCACCGCTTAAAAACGCCATTTTTAATCCTTAAAGACACTCCTAAACGCGTCAATCTTCAATTTTTTCTGTTTAGTTGATTTTGTTTTCTTGGCGGGTTTTCGCTGATTTTTTGTAATTAATTCTTTTTTCGTTGACTTCTTTTTCTGTTGTTTAACAGATTTTGAAGACTTGTTTTTCTTCTTCCTTTGATTTAGGCGTGTTGTCGCCTTCCTCTTCTTTGCAGAAATGAAAGAAGATTGAGAACGGGGTCTTTTTATACCATCACGTACCTTAACGAATGGTACACCTTCTTTAATATCATTTGCGTGTTCGGCTTTTGCCCTCTCCTCCACAGCAGCCACGGGAGTCACGTGGGCGGTGTTTACTGTAGATTCCAACTGTGAGTGAGGTCTCAAAGGAATGACATAAGATCTGTGTCTTTTCGTTCCTCTGCCTATTTGTTTTGGCTTGTATTTGTAAGGATTGAATTTTTTTTCTGCCATGTTCTTGTAAAACGCTTCCCATATTCTGGGGTCACTGACGTAGGTCTGACTATTCATCATAAAACGTAAGGAAACTTTTTAAAATGAAGTGTTACGGTCACTGGTCCATCTAAGAATGAAACTAAATTTCCCTCTCTGTCAGTTATATATATACCAATCTGCTGTAATTCACAGATTTTAACTGGAATGTAATAAGGTAGGATAAACGTAATGTTTTCTGGTTTTTCTCCAAGACATACACGTCTCAGAAGAGGGGCGTCTTTCCCCCCAACAATTGTTTCCTCGCAAATATCACAACAAACAAATAAATCAGACTTCTTCTTTGATGAGATCCAACTTTCTGTAGAGAATTCCGTTAATGCAACTGACCAATATCCTTCAAAAGGAATTTGTTTATTTAACTGAACTCGGAAACAATTAGGGTTGTTATCAAAATATTCAGAGCAGTCAGTAGACGTCAATACCATTCGATGGCTCATCTTGAATGAATCCATATTTATAATATATACATCTTTTATTAGGCGTTTTCCAAAGAACTTTCTGGAATCCACGAATTAAATTTACGTGGCCATCCTTCCCATTTAACAAAGGCCTCTTTCATGTTTCCCCGACGTCGCCTTTTCAAAACTTTTTCAATTCTGTAAAGCACGTCTCCTGTCTTTATGACTTTCTGGAGCTCCGATTCGTAGAAGGTACCCTCTATTTGGTCATCATCTAAGTCTTTTACTTGGTAAACAGGAATTCCGCCTCTTTTATACCTTGCACTCACTTTAAAAAATTCCCCTGTCCATTTTTGCTGGTAATCTCTTTGAAATGCATGTTTGAGTTGTGATATTCTCACGTTGTCTCCAATTTTAAACTTAAAAACGGGTTTAGTTCTTTTTTTCAATAGCTTGTTTGATTTCTTAAAGTCGTCCTTTTCATTTATTTTCTTGTCCGGTTTTTTCTTTTTCTGTCCGGCTAGAAAAGCATCTAGTCTGATTTCGTTAGCGTTATCCTCATTCACATGAGCTGGTGCATTGCTACCTAAGGACCTGTGTGGTCTTTTGTTATAACTGTTCACCAGATCTTGTAACACATTCACATAACGGTAAGTTCTTTCTTTCATAAAATAACGATACATAAGGTTTTTCATGGTACGAATTACTCTCTCCGCATAATTTGCTTTAGTTTCGTTTTGAGTGTATATAACAGTAATCCCTTGTTTCTGTAGGAAAGTCTTTACCCAGCGGTTTTTGAATTCGCTACCCTTATCTGTTCTCAGTGTGTGCGGTTTCCTCCCTTTTTGAAAAACTGATTTCAAACCCTCAATGATGGTTTGATTCTGCTTATTTTTCAAGGGTACGATAAATAAAAATCGACTGAATATGTCTATTAATACCAGTAAAAACTTGTATCCATCGTTATGAGAAGCTATGTTACTGACATCTGCCAAATCACCATCCCACATAGAGTCGATTGTGTTCACAACGACTTTTGAGCGAGGAAATGTCTTTCGAATAGGTTTATACAGGCTATAGGCATCCTCGTTGTTTAAAAACTGTTTAATCTTTTGTCTTCCAATCTTATATTTACCCTCTAATTTAACAGCTTGGTACAATTTTTCGGGCCCAGCAAATGCGCCTGGTTTACCGGGAGTATAGTAGAGCTCCCTTAAGTAATCCGTATAGCTTGACATACTGGAACAAATTAATGATCTTGCTTTGATTGTAGCTTGTTATATCATAATACAAAATGAACTGGTTTGGTCGAGTATCATTTTATTTTGATAAAGATGTGGGAGAATAATAAAGAAACAATAATAAAAGAAGGTTAATGTCATAAACAACAGATATACATGTTACATTCAAATACATGAAATCAGAAATGTTCATATTGTCATTCAAAATCACTCTCCAGGGTTCTCATGTCTTGGGTATCACCAGCATTGCATTCCATTGACATGTTGTCTTGGGGATCGTATCCAAAAGGGGTACATTCCGGACAGTTTAGCATTCCAAGCTGATTCTGGTGACACTCCCTAAGCATGCATAATTCTGTGTCTTTTAACTCTGGAACATAGTCATGCATTTCTTCGACAGCATCTCTAAGTCTTGCCAATTTGTTTCTGTTTAGTGTGACGCCTTTCTTTGTTGGAACCGGTTTTGTAGCATCGTCTGGCTTCCAAAAATGCCTTATGTCTACTGTAGGATTGTTGGGTGATAATGAAACAAAGACTCCTCCACCAACATGCCAATGTGCTTCTTCGTTTTCTTGGCCAACATTGTCTATGTAGCTTTGAATATCTGGCAAAAGAGATTCAAATTTCAACCATCGGTCCAAAGGAAAAGTAACCCCTTTCTTGGTGGCAATAAGGCGGCCGTGAGACTCTGCAAGGTGACGTATATGAATGTAAATTGTCCCTTTGTATGGCATGACAGTGAGGAAAAGGTCGTTCACGTCGTCCAAAGGTATTCTGCATCTTTGCTCTTGAGATAACTGGCCTTTTTTTGATTCCGAAGTTCCATTTTCTTTTGTGTTGATAACGAATGATCTTGCCATGGCAAGTTTCTTTTCATATTCAGACTTTGTATCTTCGTCATTATTCATCAACAGTCGGGATAAGTCCCCTTGATTGGCTTTCATTAATGCCTTTCGGAGTCCCATAAAAGCTTTCGGCCCTCGACGTAAAATGATGCTGAGAAGTTTTCTGTTTTTATCATAATTTGTCATCTCAGCTTCTATTTGCTGTCTCATTTCCTCCGTAATGATGTGCAAAGCGTATAGGTGTCCTGCAACTGAAACAGGTATCATATTTCTGACCAATGTAGAGTAGTTTGCCTTGATAAGATCTTGATGTTTTTGCTCCATCTCGCTAATGACAGAAGCCCAGGAATGATGAAATATTCAAGTCGAGTTACGTTTTTATACAATTTAGACCACGTGGTTTATGATCGTAAAAATACGATGACGTAAGTGACTGTAGACTTCCCTTGACTGTAGACTCCACTTGACTGTAGACTGTCCCTTGAAATGTGATACTGCCTTTAACTGTCATCTACTTCAGTTTGAGTTCTTATTGTTTGTAAATGTTTCTCTAAAATAGGGCTTAATATGTTCGACATGTTTTCTATTCTTCTTTTATACCGATATCTATCCAAAGCCATGGTCATCCATTCCCCCTTTCGCTCCTCATACGGAATAAGGATAACTGTTATCCTGTCTGAAAATTGTACAGATTTCTTATTCATTCCCTTCATTCTCTCCTCTATTTCTTTTTAAGACTTCTTTTATATACTTTTCTGTACTTTTAAAATCGATTCGTCTATATGATCTATAGATGCTTTTAGGTACTGCCACTGAATTTTAGTTAAAATAATTCCCTCGTTCCCTGGTTTTCCTGAAAGATATCGCCTTATATCAATCTGTGCGGTTTCGTTGACACATATTCTGGCATAAATCTCGTTTGAGAGCGGATACTGATCCACAAATGAACAAGGTTTGATTGCAGTTTCTAATGTAGGGCGTAAAACGCAGTCCATGTGAGTAAAGGTTTTCTTCTTCTCGTGTAGAACGCCGACAACGATGCACAAAGAAATTATAAGTGCAACTGCAAAAAAGCCAGGTATTATAATCGCTATTCTTTTCCGTACCTGTTCTCTTATCACAGATTTACAGTCTTTTCCACAGTTGTTTGTTAGAAGATCCAACATGACCATTTGTTCTGCCATTTTTTTGTCCAAGTGATGTTTCTTACATGTTGTTCAGCTTATTTATATACACAAGTGGAATGGCCATCCAAGTATTAAATTATTTTTGTCTTTTATAGAGCTCTATTACTTATTCCAATATTTGTGTGGCATAATGCAACGTTTAATTAAGTATACTTCAGATCCCCAGCTGTCTGCAACATCATAACCGTTTTTCATGTTTTCTTTAAAATCATTTATACAGGCCTGTTTTTTGTCAAACCATTGACTTTCTTGTATTGTTCAGGTTTTATTTTCACTATTTTTTAAAGCACTCCAGGCTACAATTTTCCATTTGTATTGCTTCTCCTTAGTTTCCATTTTTATTACAACGCAAATCAAGTTTCTCCGTATATTTATTGGTTTCTTGGTATAGAGTATGTTTTTGAAAAATGTGACTGTAGAGTCCCTATTGACTGTGAAATACCCTGTACTGACTGAAGACTCACTCTTAGCACTAAGATACGCCATTGACTGTAGACTCCTTGACTGTAGACTCCCCACTGACTGTAGATTCTTGACTGTAGACTGGCTCTTCGTCATTAATGTACCCCCTGACGTCATTGACTGTGAACTACCCCTGACTGTAGACTCCCCCCTGACTGTAGACTCCCACCTTGACCTCGTGTGACCGTCATAAATGTACCCCCTGAAGTCATTGACTGTGAACTACCCCCTGACTGTAGACTACCCCTTGACTGTAGAGTCACCCTTGACTGTAGACTACCCCTTGACTGTAGACTGCCCCTTGACTGTAGACTCCCCCCTGACTGTAGACTCCCCCCTTGACCTAGTTTATGGGGAAAACCCATGACGTCATTGACTGTCAAGTGACTGCTCTCTGTCCCCCTTACTACTTCACTGGCACTTTTGGTTTTCACGCCGCAGACTTTTGGTGCCGATCCTGAGCCGGGCGCTTTTAGTTTCCCGAATTTTTTTAATTTTTTACACACACCCGCATTGTGTCCTCTTTGTTGACAAATTTGGCAGGTGGTATTAGGTGCTGATCTTCCGGATCCGGTCCACAAACACTCCGATTTCCTGTGGCCCTGGCCGCGACATTGGAAACACATAATTCCGTTCCTCACGCTTGCCTCTCGATCGATATAATTCCCGCGTGTAGATCTAGAGGGCATGGATGCCTCTAACCGGTCCATCCTGTCGACAAGTTGACCTAGGAGCGATGTTATGTCCTCAGATATTCCGGTCTTTTGAGTCATGGCCGCGGAGCACTGTGGTCCTGGTCCGTCCGCGTTGGAGGGTCTGGAAACGGAAACGCTAGCACCGGACGTGCGGTATCCATATGCCTCTCCGAGTTAAGCCTGCTGATATTTCTGCTCGTACAAACATTGCAAGTTGTTGGGGAAGACCGTTGATAAACTTTGAGGTTAAGTCTCTCTCCGGTTTGTCAAGATTGGATCCCTCTTCTAACACTTGACCATGAAAGGTCTCAATGGCCATGGTTGGATGGAGTGTCAAAACGTCAAATATCGCCGATTCCGCGATGATAGATGAGATAGAAATATCTCTGAATATGTATCGATTTTAAAAAGCCCCTTGCAGCACTGTCCATAGGACTTTGTTCGACTCGTTCAATGTATTGAACCATATCAATGCAGGTCCCCTTAAATGCAGATTGAACGCTGCGATGGTTCTCTTATCATCGATACGATTCTGTAGCGTACAATATGAACGGAATTCGGAGAGGAATTTTGCTGCGTTCTCGGTTGAATATGGCCATTAAATGCTTCACACTTTGCTGATATTAAAGAAATGTTCTTGGATGGTTCTTCTTTTGGCATTTCAATAAAAGTCTCTTCTAAGGAATTAGAAAAACCGAGGTATGTCCAATGCACGATGTTTTATCAATATTGTCGACATCGTAATGTTGGCCAAAACCGAGTAGACATTGTGTTAATATATTTATATAATTATCAAATTTGCATTTGCAGCGTACCATATATATCCTGTGTACATTTTCGATATCGCAACGTTGACCAACACCAAGTTGACATAGTGTCCACATAGTGTGTCTTGTTTCCTGTTTACATCGTCGACATCGTCAACATTGCAATGTTGATCGATATCGGGTAGACATCTTGTCTACATCGTACCTCTTATATCCTGTTTACATCGTCGACATCGCAATGTTGATCGACATTGTGTAGACAATGTGTCTACATCATACCTCTTATATCCTGTTTACATCGTCGACATTGTAGATATCGCAATGTTGACAAACATCGAGTCGACATCGTTGCAACATCGTATTCCTTCTTTCCTGTTTACTTTGTCGACATTGCAATGTTGATTGACATCGTGTAGACATTGTGTCTACATCGTACCTCTTATATCATGTTTACATCGTCGACATTGTCAATATCGCAATGTTGACCAACATCGAGTCGACATTGTGTCTACATCGTACCTCTTATATCCTGTTTACATCGTCGACATTGTCGATATCGCAATGTTGACTAACATCGAGTCGACATCATTTCTACATCGTGTGCCTTCTTTCCTGTTTACATTGTCGACATCGCAATGTTGATCGACATCGAGTCAACATCGTGTCTACATAGTACCTCTTATATCATGTTTACATCGTCGACATTGTCAATATCGCAATGATGACCAATATGGTGATATTCTATATGTCTTACATTGTATATTTTTACTGGCGATGTAGACAATGTAAATTCGATAATGGTTCAACATCGTCAACTTTGCGATGTCAACAATGTCGACGATGTTCACAGCAAAGAAATATCCGCAATGTTGACGATGTAAACTCGATATCGGTTCAACATCGTCAACGTTGCAATGTCGACGATGTTGAACGGCTAAGAAATATTGGCAATGTTAACAATGTTAACTCGATATCGGTTCAACATTGTCGACGTTGCGATATCGACAATGTCGACGATGTTAACAGCAAAGAAATATTCACATTGTTAACGATGTAAACTCGATATCGGTTCAACATCGTTAACGTTGCAATGTCGACGATGTTGAACGGCTAAGAAATATTGGCAATGTTAACGATGTAAACTCGATATCGGTTCAACATTGTCGACGTTGCGATATCGACAATGTCGACGATGTTAACAGCAAAAAAATATCGGCAATGTTGACAATGTAAAATCGATATAGTTTCAATATTGTATGCATCGCGATGTTGACGATATCGAAACAGAAAAATGTATTGGACATGAATGGAAAAACCATAGCGTATTGTTCTTCAGATGACATTTTAAAGTCCAAAACAAAATTTTGTAACTAATTTAGATTCTCCACCATGCAACGTATTCACTTCGACGTTGAATAATAAATACCGTTTTTAAAATGTCCAAAATTTTATAAGTCCCAAAATCAGTATTTCACGTACATTACATACAAAAGTACAACTCAATTTAACAAAGTTCGGAAATAGAACACACACTTTTCATCTTTGACAACTCCCTCTACTCTCACCTTTACTGACCTATAGAATTAATTAAAAAGTTTCAAATAAATTTGCATCAGCAAGCAGAATTTGACAACGTTCACATATGGAAGACAGGAAACCGTAACCATGAATAAATCAAAGAAACGTATTTCTCAGATCTGACCGTTAATTTGACAATAATTAAAGAATAATGACATTGATGCCAAGATTCAGGGAAGGGAGACGTCAAGATGAAATTACTAACATATGTGAATGCAACTTTCCGTAGTTCAGAGTAAACTAATTATTTTCGAATTACAAAATTTAGAATTTCCAAAATAAAAAGACTGAAAAATAATATAGTACAGATGTTACAAATTATTATAAACAGTGTTTGTCATTTATAAACCATATTACACATAAACATGACAAATTGTTCTAAACGCGCTCGGCAAACCTCGATGTGCCGAATTCTCTTAATTTAACCAAGTTAATTTAAAGATAGAATTACAGTATAAGAAATAAAATTTTGGAATTATAAATGGTTTGAAAATGCGTGCGACCATAAAAAACTTAAGAACAGTATCGCTAACTATAAACGCATACAAATTAATGAACATAATATAATGAATATATATATATATATATATATATATATATATATATATATATATATATATATATATATATAATTCCTTAAACTATTGATTTGTCTGATAATAACACTTAGATTAAAATACTGATAATAAAATAAAATAAAATAGTTTATGCAATATAAAAACGTACAATACATAATTTTACATACCTTGAAAAAGGTACGCCTGGTGTTTGGACAGTTAATTGCTTCACACATATTTGATAACAAAGAAATTAGTGACATCAAAGAAAAATGAGTATAAGAGGACACAAAAAGACTTATCCTAAATAAACCATGCCAAACGTTACAATAAAAAGAATTAGCTTAGTACATGGGTTTTGGCCATTAAAAAATAGTTAAGGCATTTCACACTTTTAAAACCATTGATTTTGAAATAAACAGAATGATTGAAAAACATAACATATTCTTATATTCCACAATTTCACACAGCATACTCGATTAGAGATTTAGAGTTATAAAATCTTCATTCTGATCATTTGAATTATTGAAATAAACGCTTTATATGAACCTGAATGAAAATATGTAAAAACATGTAAACAGTGAAAATATGAGTGTGACATATATCTGTACAAAGAAAACAAAGAAATACAGTAAAATGATAACGTTCATTTTATGGGGCCATTTTAGGCCCATATCATATAAATTCCTTTATCAAACTAAATCACTTTATTAAACTTGTAATGAATGTGAAAACATTTTATATATTTATATATTAAGTATTTTTTCTGGCAAAGTTTTGGCAAGCTCATTCTAACAAATAAAAAATAAAAAATAAAAGAAAAGTCTACGGTGAACTCTTAACAAATTTTGAGGAGCTTGCCAAAAGTTTGTCCTACTGGCAAAAGGCTGCAAAAAAGTTGAATGTTTGGTATGGCAAAACAAGAGGTTCAACAGGAGTTTGCCACTGTCAGTAAACTATTCAGTCTTAGTTAAATGTTTTGCAAATTTGCGTAAACAAACCATTTTCGTCAGAGGACACTTTGCACCAAATTGGGAAATGGCTACACTCGTTCACAGAGAACTTTTTTCCAATCATCTTTCGTGCACGGCTTTGAACAACTTTGGGATCATATTCACTTACTCCAGAGTTAGGGGATGCGTATTTAACTATGTAAAAATGATCCTGAAATCGAATGACAATATCCTTTGTCTCAATCTCTTTGGTAGAAATAGGGCTACATGAATTATGGTGTGCAACTAAGCATTTCATTGTTGTACTGGTCAGCTTTTCTGTCTTTAAAACCACTGCATAATGCCAAATGTATCCCTCTAAGTACTTAATGCTGTCCCCTCCCTTTAGATCATTTTCGCTCTTGATATCTTCGCATGGCATACATACACACTTAATACACTTTTTATTTCTTCTACTTTCAGGTTTTAACATCGATATAAACGACCTCAGCCAACTATTAGATGCAAACTCCGCTACCTGCAGACTATACATTTTCCCTGTAGCACAGAATGATGCAAAATGCTCACAATTGTTAGTAATCAAGTTGTAATTGTACAATCTAGGACGTCTAGTGCTTTCGTCATAAATCTTTGTGGCAAGTGAAGCAGTTACCAGCTTTGGCAATCTATGAGTTTTATAGTCAGCCCGGCTTACTCGATTTTCTCGAAAATCAAATTCTATACAAGATTGTTTGAGGCTTGCCATATCTCCTCCGACAATCGGTGCTGAAAAAAATCCCGAAACTGTATTCACTGCTTCAGTTACTTGAAATTGACCTCCATCTGTTTTATTTGTAACTATCCCATGATGATCGTATATACGCCGATGCCAAATCACATGATCACCAATGTTCAATTCATCAGCAGATTTTACCTCAATTTTGTCTACACATATCAGTCGATCTTCGATTTGTCGTTCATGTCTTTGTGCGTTATTGTTTTGCTCTGTCGGTTGGATATTTCCTTGCACTTGAAGTGGGCGTACATATCTGTCTAAATCTCTGTTCTGCAAAAAACATGAAAACAGCAATCATCACTTAATTTTAAATTCTATTTGTATTACAGTTCTCGCCTTTACATATTTGTTTTTTTTTATAACATTAAATATTTTCATGTCACAATCCTTTCAAAATGACAATATAATTGATACCCTGCTTTGCATAATAGCCCAGATAGGAAATTGACTGTTAATATACCGTGTACCTGAACATATGTGTCACATAATTTACAAGGAAAAATTAACCTTAATATGAACTGTAAAAGCGTGTAAAATGATCCGTTCCTGGGATCCTTAATTTGTTGCGCGCTTTTAAAACAGTGATTGTCAATAATAAATATCTTTTTTTAGATTTACAAATCACTGACGAATTGGAAAGAATTTCTATCTATAACTGGATTAGAAGTTTGTTTCCATTTTCTTTGTAGGCACATGTACAGTGAAGTCGCCAAATCCAGGTCATGTAAGACTGTTTCTTTGATATTTTGCAAATCTGTTCTATTTGAATTTTATACTATGTGTATATTGAAAGTACATTTTGTGAGTTAGTAGGCATTCTTTTGTTTTTGAAAATAAATTCCCAGAAACAATCTTTACAGAGCCTTTTTAACAAGGCATGGTTTCCCCACTTTCGAATCATTTTCTCCATTTTCGGGTCATGTGACTTCAAAGTGTCAGTTATGTCAAATAATCGCCTCAGAACACAATTTTCATAAATTTGCAGCATATAAAAAATAATGCCAATCAGAAAAATATTTAAAACTACTGATACTCAAGTAACAGGGACCATGCAGTTTCTAAATATAAATGACAGTCGTGATTCAGAATGAAATGATCACCATTAAGTCATCATTGTGACAAAGAGAAAAAGAAATCTTCAGAAAAATAACAGCAGGCACGCAGGCGTCTAGATTTTCTCGGGAGGCGTATGCATTCTGCTTAAGAGTTATCTACTTCCTCGATTTTTACTAATTTTGTGTTAATTAATGAATTTAAAGTCAACTTTTCATTTCTGTTATCATTTATTAAGCTAAGTAAATTGAAAAAAATAAAATAATCCATTAAATAAACGGCAGGCGTGTGATTTCTTCGTAAGATCTATCTGCTTGTCCGATTTTTAACTAATTTCGTGTTACATAATGAATATAAAGCCAACTTTTTATTTCTTCTATCATTTATTTAGTCAAAAGAAATAAAATATCAAAGGATTAATATTAAAATAATTCATCAAATAAACGGCAGGCGTATAAATTTCCTCGGCGGGCGTACGAATTCCACGTAAGACTTATCTATCTTTACCAACATTGAACATGTTTGCTAATTTTGTGCTTAATAATTAATATAAAGTCAACTTTTTATTTCTATGATCTTTAATTTAGTTAACTGAAATAAAATATCAAAGAAAAAAATTTAAATTATCCATCAGGTAAACGGCAGGCGTGCGGTTTTCTCTCTGCAGGCGTGTTTTCCCCGGCAGGCGTCGGCAGGCGATGACCCAATTGTTACAAGTGTTGTGTTGTTTTCTAACTTTGACCATATATATTGGCAAGGTGGCGGCATTAAATCTATTCACGACTCCAAGAACTGATTAATAGATATGTTCCACCGTAACTTAGTTGTTACTGCGGAAATCATGCGATCGCTACAGTGCATTTTGCACCGTTTATTGTGACCCACCACCACAGAGAGCATCTTGCGTGTACGTAAACAATGCTGTTTTACAAAGTGTGAAGCGGTAACGTCATTTCAATATTAGCATTAACATTTTCTGTATACACTTTCATTGAACAAGAATTTCGTCCCATTCATTATGCCTAGAACCTAGTTGGAGATGAAGAAAAGAGTGTACTACGCCATTCCGAGGATCTAGAGACGACAACGAAAAGGTATCCGAATCAAGTCGACTCACAAGAACAAAAAGTTATCATTTTAGAATTATTGCTAGGCAATATTGTGAACTAAAGACCTATAATTTCCTGCAAATATCATTGTCAATGTCAGTACGCCAAATCAGCAAACTATCAGACTTCATTATGGCTTCAAAACACCAAAGGCTCACTTGATAGACTTTAATTCGCTTTTACCCAGATGAGCGTCCTGAAGATTTGATTCATAGACTTTAAGCCTTTGTTGAAGATCATCTTCATTTGAAAGATATGAGTATTGCCCATGGTGGTGAAACAACAGAGGGCGATGAAGAGTTCAACAAGGCCACAACACAGTGTCCTATCTCTAATAAAGTTGTGGAATATGTTCATGTTGTACATGTACAACTGACAACTGATAAATATGGGATTGAAGTGTAAGGGGTTTTTTTCATTTATGTTGCATGTATTTGTATATTTCTGTTTGATACAAATAAGCAAGTTGATTTTATTCGTAAAATCATTTTTTTTTTCATTAGTGAAATTAATATTATTTAAGGCTATGTTGGCTTTCAAGGGACAATGAGTTTGAAAAGATTTGAAAAGCTCAGTTGATATTTTCATCTAAATGACAACCAAATTCAAGGACTCAGAAGGGTATCGAGTGCGTTCGCCCTATCCACATGTTCGCCTTAGTCCGTTCGCTCTAGGTGACGATCCACGGTGTTTCTCAATAGAATAGAGAAACACCGTGGATCGTCAGCCTTGGCTAGCGAAGATGCTGTCAACCATGCATGGTGATTATTATGTAGAAGTAGAAAGGGCGGTATTGTTTTCATTAATCATATATATATATATATATATATATATATATATATATATATATATATATATATATATATATATATATATATCTTTCAAATTGTTTAAATTGACCAGAATACAGAAAAATATATTAATTAATTAATCCTATATAAAATTAAGGCGAACGGACACAGTGCGAACGGCGTCAAGAGCGAACGGACCTAGGGCGAACGAAAACTAGAGCGAACGGCGTCAAGGGCGAACGCGTTTTTCTTGATGAGACAGAAGGACAATAAGAGGTCAGGTGAATTCACGTAAGCATCAAAGTAGGGATGAAAGCATGATCAAATTCAAGAAAAGATTTTTTTGCAAGACAATATATGACAAATAAACCTGTCAAGAGAGGTCTCAAGGTATATAACAATAATGTAATTAAAATACAGCAACATTTTTATACCGTAAAGTGTAGTGTTGAGATTTTTATCATATTTACTATGTGCATTTCATCTGTTTATCTGTCAGTCTATAGAGAAATGGCTTTTTTGTTTTACTTTTATTCATGGAAATGTGCCTAATTATTGCTTTTTAGATTTTCACCAGAACAGCTAATAAAGATATTCTGCTGGATTTCAGGATAAAAGTGACACAGCAGCTGATTAGATACTACAGAGGATGAAAGCGTGGTCATGCAATACAGAATATTTTGAATACACCTCATATTTTTGCAAATTGAAACATTCAAGATGAACTTGCAATTTGTGGTTGCAGAAATTGTGATAGACAGATCTGCAGTAAACAATATTTCAGAGCATTTCATTTACCAGATATCAACTTTTAAGATTTCTTATTACATGTACATTGTTTGCCATGAAAGAACATTTATCAGTGCATGAGTTCTATATCTATATTCCTGATTGTAAATGTGATATGTACAATATGTACATATTGTAAGATATAGGTGTAACTTCTGTGCATATAAGCACACTAGCATTGACTTAGTTGGCCTTGGTGACAGGTTGAAAAACTCTGTGTAATAAGTTTTGTGTCTTCCTCATCACTTCAAATGTATGTTAATACAAGTATGTACGCAGTCAAATGCTTTTTATTAACAAAAGAGGTTACCATGCAGGGGACATGTCTTGTCTATTGCAGACACAATTTTATGCATATTTAGGTCATCTTAAACTAAAAGATTAAAGTTGTGATTTTAAAATGAAGTGTGTTAAAGTTTGTGTTTCATTCTTAATTATATTTCAGAGTCATTCTGATTTTGCAACTGACCGCATTTTACTCGAAATTGTTCCTCAGGTGTTATTTATTTTTGTTTCAATTCTATACATATGATAATGGAAATATTACATCTTTTTTACATAGTAAGTATTAAAATATGAAACTTTTTGCATTTGATTTAATTTGAATATGTTGCCATGGCAACAATGCTTTTCCCCAGAGAAACCCCCCCCCCCCCCCTGGATTTTATACGAAACTGTGTTTAGCTACCTTAACAGTATGTCCCTAATTATAATAATAAAACATACTTTTATTTATTTCATTTCCCGTTTGAAACAAGATTCTCTATGGTACGGTTGTTTACAAACAAATCCACAACATGTCAACTACATTATCGTGTTTATTTTTAGCAACAACTAGATACGTTTTTCGCTTACATTTATTTTGGAGACCGTGCCCGATAACAAATAAATTTACATCGCATATTTTATTTCTATCGGACACACGCTCTCCAATTAAAATGTAAGCGATAAACAATAATAATATTTAGTGAATTTTTACACCTGATTATATTCATCCGCCGTTTCTTTATTAAGCAAAACTATACTTATTCAATGAGTTGTCAATAACCAGGTAGGCAAAGTTGGTTTTTTGTACACAATTTAGTTTATGAACGGAATAAAAATCGTGTAATACGTTTAATACTTTAAGGAAATTATTTCTTATGCGCATTTAAAAGGCGGTGCAGAGCATGAATTTGGACGATTGCCAATCCAGACGATCGCTAGAAGGCTGTCGAGCATTAATTAGCTCGACGCCTTAAAAAATGTATTTTCAATGTGGTGAAAAAAAAAACATTTCAGTCGGCGGGATTTAATTGGGTCGGTCGCGTTAGGGGAAACATAAATATTTTTAATTTTGGCCTGAATATCTTATTTTGAATAAATCGCCTCCTGCATGATTCTAAGGCGGAGTAGTACTAATAAATACATACCAACTGAAAATTCTCTGGAATGTCAGGAGATCGTTTGGACATTCCGATTCTTTGTTGAGACACACTACTATCCTTGCCTGTATGATATACACAGATTATAATATGGCGTAATAAGCAATGTTAAACCCATCGATCTGGTAAGGACCCTTCTCAGTGGCTGATAAAAATTCTTCCTGATTCAGAATTTAATTATCCAGAGCCCATCCTATATCAAAGGAAAGAAGAACTAAATATCAAGGTCGAGGTTGATCTAGAATGAAAGCCTATAGGTATCCGGTCCTACTAAACAGAGAACTCTAAAGAACTCTAGAGAATCCCAGAGAACTCTGGAATTTTTTCATTTAAAAGGGCTAATAAATGTTTTATTATGCATGTATCTGTTCAGTTACATGTTATACTACATATATAAACTCATTAAAATTGAATCTATACTAAATAAATAAATAAACAAATTCCCGATGGAAATACAGTCGGCGTGATTGTCAAACTCCGATCCCGATCTAATGTCATTTAGACATTGTTTCTACAGTTACCTCATGCCATTGGTATAATAATGCACGGAAAAACACAACATAATATATATTAAGCTAAGACATTTCAATGAAGAGCAATTAAGTGCCTGTGCACAAGCACCTCACTTAACATGACAAATAATTATGAGCTCTGCATCTTGCTTTTCACTTAACGACTGACTCTCAAATTTCACTTGATCATTAAAAATGCATTCCGAACGCATTGTAAATAATAAAAACAGAAAAATAGAATTTGAATCGTGACCATACCCCTTTAATTTCTTCTGTAAGGAAAAGGCAATTCATGCACTATTTTTAAAGCCTTTATATAACTTAATTAATATTTACAATTTCTACTGTCTTTTGTCTGCGATACCACTACGAATCAATTTTGTTATGTACAGTCCAACAAACTCAAATGACGTATTTGCTGGGGCGCAATTAGGATTTGCATGATTAATATTGTAATACCAATATCAAATCGTACGATTGCTGAAATTTTAAATTGATAAAACGCTGTTTGAGATTTCTTGGATTTGACCTACATAGACCAAAATTAACACTAATACTCAAAGAGCAATTCCTTTTTTCTAATTTTATTTTCATTTTTTTTTAAACCTATATCCTCGGTCAACTATTATACTGCCTTATCATTTACTTGTTACCCATTTAATATACAAGAATCTTAAAGAACCATTTTTAAAATGTCGTAGATTGCATTTATATTGTAAATTGAAAATAAACTACACAGTTTCATAATATTTCTAATGATACACTCGACATGAATTCTGGTCTGTATGTTTTCTAATTTTTCTACAAACTGCGTGTACATGCAATGACAGTATATAAGGGGTGTTATTAACCTTAAAGTGATCAGAAGTATAGACTTAATGAATACCTTCATTACTTTTTGAGACTGTAGGAGAATAAGTCAAACTAATTCGATTAAAATGATTTCTGTCAGACTGTTTTATCATGTTGTAAATTTGAAGGCAACTCCCAGCTGAAACTCTTAGTATCTTTATGTGTATTCCACACCAGAATTGTGCCATAGTGGATCTCGGATATTCTTTCGATTGTCCATTTATATATGCATATTTATGAAGAAGGGTTGATTTATTACAGGTAAAACTATCAAGATTTGAAGTTGACGACAAGCAAAAAGTCGGTATTTTAATTAAAATCATAACAAATTACAAACGGAGAATAAAGACACTAACGCTACGAATTATAAAATATAATTAACCTTAAATAAAATCCATATTAAGACTTATATTAAATGTTGAAAGTTTATAAACTTAAAGACCTTAAAAAAGAGTAATTGTAATGGACTTGTAAACTGCCCGGGATCGAGATCCTGTGAATAATTTAGTCTCCCCCAACTTGATGTTTGCGTGAAATAATTATTATTTACTTAAACCAAATATTTTAAATATATATTTTGACTAAAATACAACTTTTTCATAATATAAAGTGCAAAATAATGTTATAAATACTTAAAATATTAAAAAATCGCTAGAGTTCTCTAAAGTTCTCTGTTTAGTAGTACCCTATAGGTATCACACTGGTAATCGACCAATCAAAATGAACTCAATTGTAGTTCCATATATACTTTAGATTTAGCCTAATTTTTTTCTAATGTACATTTTCCTTTGCTCAGTTTTAAAATATTTTTGTACCACTGAGAAGGATATTTCATGTATTTTGTTAGGTGATGAACTTTTTTCACAGGGACTACTTCTTTATGGCACATGCAGCAGCTTCCTGGGGAGTGTGCAGTTTGTTTACATGCAAACGGAAAACACGTGGTTTTGAGGGTAGTCCTGTTTGGAGCTAGATATTTTGAGAAAATGCCGTATTGCTTGCCTTTTTTATGGTGTTGGCTGATGAGATAGGTTACAAATAACATTTCCTCCGAATATTTTGTTGTGAGAAATACAAACTGATTTTTAAGAATTTTTACCCTCTATGGTGCTGTATAGTGAAAACTATTTCCGGTATGATACCGTGAAGGGCTGTGTATTAAATTGTAAAAAAAAAAATGCAGATGCCAGTTTTCAGTATTTTATGTCAAATATTGTTGACAGAAATTAGTTTCTGCAGACTGAAGATAAAAAATGCATTTAAAATTTAGTAATGAAAACATTTATATGAAAATGATTTCTGGTGTGGAAAACATATAATTTTCAATATATAATAATGAAAACCTTTGGAAATGTATGATTTGAAGTCACTGGAGCTTAGAATATTGGTTTCTGTAATCTAGATGCTGTAAAAGTGTGCAGATCATTTGTTGCAGTCATATATGACGCCCTCAGACTTTGTAGTAAGAGTATGCAGCGACTAGTTTTTCATCAAATGTCGAATTTTGAGTTTACGGGCAAGTATTAGAATTAAGCGACAAACATTGCGAAGAATAACATGAACATTTTATTGAAGGATTTTTTTTTGACAAAAACTTGATTTCTCCTCACCTTATGTGAGATTTAATTTCATTTCCTACATAGTCATGACTCAAGGAATGAGAGGATTTGGACAAGTATGTGCTATGTTAATGTTTATTTTACATTGAATTTCCCATTTGTAATAATTTAAGGTAAAAACGTGCTTTAACACCATTTACAATGTGTACCATTTAGATGCCCCACCCATATCCACAACTATGGGGGTTGGTATGATTCTTTTTTTAGTGTTGTGATATGGCATGCACTTATGTGATTTCTCTTGTAAATATGCCTCAGAAATGCATTGCCTTATTGAATTACTCCATTCATATGCGTATTTCTCTTGATGTAAATTATTTAAGATGTGTCAATCATCATTGTTCCGTAATTCTCTACAAATTTTACAAGGTTTGTTGATGAGGGGTATAATATAAGTGTGTCCAATTGAAATTCCATGGCTACTTTTGCTCTAGAGATAGAATGTTACATAAATCACAGAATGAAGTTGCATCCGAGTTTTTTCTTTTACATTTCTTATCATCAAGGCAAGATTTATGGCTGTCAGAGCAGATCTGAGCTCCATTTCATGCTGATATCATTTGGGCTGTCCTGTGTTACCTTGCTACTTTTAGATAAAAGTTGAGTATGGCAGTGTGTACAGAGTAAACAGGCTTTATTACATGATATAAAAATTAACCAGATACAGATTTCATTTTTAGCTCACCTGAGCTGAAAGCTCAAGTGAGCTTTTCTGATTACTTTTAGTCCTGCTTCCTTCTGTCATATATATATATATATATATATATATATATATATATATATATATATATATATATATATATATATATATATATCACTGCATGAAAAAGTACATTTACAAAACTTTACAGCTTAAGTAAATGAACACATAAATGTTTAATAAAAAGCAAGGTTACCTTTACTTTAAATTTACACACAGTAAAGACTTAAAGGTCATATTTAATAATCTTTACAAAAATCTTAAATATATAAAGGTTATCTTTACTGTAAAGTAAAGATGTAAAGGTCATATTTATTAATCTTTTCAAAAACTTAAACTCATAAAGGTTACCTTTATATGATGTTAAAGATGTAAAGGTCATATTTAATATTCTTTACATAGACTTAAATTCATAAAGGTCTTATACTGAGTATGACCATTTCATACTTATTTTTGAACCTTACTTATTCCTTATAAGTTCTTATTCAAATTATCAATCCTTTTACTAATCATATAATGCTATTGTATGTGTAAATTAACTTTAACAACAATCAATTATTGTATATTATATATAACAATGAAAGGTTTTACTAAACAGAAGTAAATTAAAAGTTATTCTGTGCAAATTTTATATTTTTATTGACAAATTTTGCATAATTTAATATTTCATATCTAAATAAAAAGCAACTGATATATATATATATATATATATATATATATATATATATATATATATATATATATATATATACATACACACTCTGTATTTTAAAATATTAACGTAAAGCATTGAAACTTCATGTGTTTTATAAAAAATTTAACATCTAATAAAAAGTCATGATGCATAACAAATTTAACACTATGTAGAATGTAGAGTATGCACCTTATGCAAGTGATTTTGCATTTTTTGCACATGATATGGCCTTATATATAAATACTGCATGTGCTCAACTTCATAAGATTTTGTTGTATTGAATGATGATTTGATTGTATTATTACCTATGTGTCCAACTTCACGCAAAACTGCAGGTCCTCGACTTCACAAGTTTTTGTCGTGTAAAATGATGATGAGATCAGTGTTTACCTATGTGTCCAGCTTCAAACAAAACTGCATGTGCTCGAATTCACAAGTTTTTGTCGTGTAAAATGATGATGAGATAAGTGTTCACCTATGTGTCCAACTTCACACAAAACTGCATGTGCTCAAATTCACAAGTTTTTGTTGTGTAAAATGATGTTGAGATAAGTGTTTACCTATGTGTCCAGCTTCACACAAAATTGCATGTGCTCGACTTCACAAGTTTTTGTTGTGTAAAATGATGATGAGATAAGTGTTTACCTACGTGTCCAGCTTCACACAAAACTGCATGTGCTCGACTTCACAAGTTTTTGTTGTGTAAAATGATGATGAGATAAGTGTTTACCTATGTGTCCAGCTTCACACAAAATTGCATGTGCTCAACTTCACAAGTTTTTGTTATGCATATAAAAATGAGGTGACTGTGTACCTGTTACAATGTGTAAAGATTCACAAAATATTGTATGTGCATTGTACTGTCAACTTCTGACTCTATACTATATTTCATTTATATATAACAAAATTATTGTTTGCTTGGAACTGCCTCCTGCAGTGTTTCATTCAAATACTCCCTGCTGATAAAGTTTTAATAAACCAAAAATGAAGAAATTATTTTTCTTATTAATTTTTTTTTTACTGTACAATGATTACATATATACCGGTGAGTAGTACATTTGTTCATGTTGTTGAAATACTATTGATAGCATTTAAATTCCACTGTTTATGGAGATTTTTGTTGTTTTTTTAAACCAAGTTTTAATTAGGTAATCTTCCATTTTGAACAAAAAAGTATCCATCACTTCCTCCTGGGTCTGAAAACCCCAAGATGGCAATTCCAAACAAACAATTTTTGTAGGGGCCTATTTACATAATATATTTACCACTGCTGCATATCAATGATGAGCATGAGGTTTACATATTAATAATCCTAAATCCTTCCCTTTGGTTTTCTCAGATCTTTATTGATTGTACTCATAATTAAGCTTTTAGTGCTGGTATGTTAATGTATGTAATTATATAAATACTATTGACAAGTAAAAAAGATGAAAAGTTAATCTAGTTTACAACTAGCAAGTGGTAAATCATTAGCGTTGTGTAATCCATTAACTACTAATGTTGTGTAATCCATTAACTACTAATGTTTTCGCACTATGGGGTATTATCTTGATCAGATTTACTACTGAAATGACAGGTCAAGAATCATCATCAGCTTATCTTTATGAAAGATCACTGGGAGGCTTCGTTACAGAGTAAACTGCACAGCATGATTTGTGTATATCTATGCAAATACAAATGCCATGTGCCAAGTATGAGTTTTGACACCATGGACACATTCAGTTATCTTTAATTAACAAACAAGAAATCATATTGACGCAAGCGTCCAATGGGCCGCAAAAAATATAATTGTTGTATGAATCATTAGTCGTTTACATAAAAACACACCACAAAGAAGAAAATAAAAGTTGGTTGTACTAATTTTTATGGTAAATTTTAATACCTGTATAACAAATCTTTGCCACTGAGTGTTGAAAACACCTCTCTCATGGATCAACAAATATACATCACATAATCTGTCCTTAAATGTTAGAATGAAATTTATTGAATTTACTGACCTGTTTTGCATATGTTAAGCCTTTGCCAATTATTGGCTAGGACCACATCCTGAATACCCATTGGAATATATTTACCAACCCCCATCCTCTAAAATTACTTGATAATTTAATTTACGGTGTATGGTTGACGTTTGAAGACACTAAACGTTTAGAGCATTGCACATGCAAGCTTTGCTGAGACCTAGTTAAGAGATATTTTACGTGCTTCCATTCTTTCATATTGAGTCGATGTATGTAAACAAATGATTATAGTTTTAAATGTATGATGTCACAGTGATCTCGCTCTATTTTTTTCCGGAAATAAATTTTAGAGTATGGATCAAACATATGTAATGTGTGTACTAGCTAGCTGTTACAAGATAAACTGCGATACCTGCCTCAATCAGATGATTAGTTTTCAAAACTTCTTTTGGCTTCTGCTTAGATATAGAGATTATATATATACAAGCAAGAGCCAGACTGTAGTGTCTTATTTTTCCAATTTTAAGCTATATTTGCATAGACAGTACATGTACAGTAAATATCAGTGGGGAGGAAATTAAAAAATATAGTGCTTTCAAAGTTACAGCCTTGTCATTTTGAACCAAATTAAAAAAAGAATAAAGACAAATAAATAAACAGTTAAAAATCTATGTAGATACTGCATATTGTCAAATTGGAAATTACACATCTACATGTACTGACATGGACTGTGGGCAAGGATACAATGTATGTATTTAGAATGCAAAAATAGAGAGAAAAAAAATAAAAAAATTATGAACCACAAAAAAAAAATAAAATTAAAGTCAGAAAACAACAAATTACAATAGGAAAAATAATATTTATCGCTTACACCTTTCATCAAACTACACCCAAATTACATTTTACAGTCTAATCAAATCCCCCCAAAAGTAAAGAATGGTTTTAGGGTGAAGCAGATTTCTGTATTTTGTAAGATTTTTTTTAAAACTTTGAAAATAATTCTCTCTCCTCTCACCTTTAAAAATTATTTTCAATTGATAAATGTCAATATATCAGTAAGTTGACAATGATGCATGGTATGTGTAATTCTTGCTGCGCTTAAAGCATATTACATTATATCTTCATGTACAGTCGTTTGACCAGTTCCGAATAGGGTACAGATTTGTCGGTGTTGAAAATTTTCCTGGGTGTTATTTTCAGATCTGATTTAATGGCCTATATACACCATATCCCTGCTGATATTAATGCAATATTGCTGCATTTAATTTTTTTAAGATAAAATTTTATTGTAATTAATTACGCGGGATTAACCATTTTACCAGTTGCAAATATGCCGA
>NW_026441703.1:239442-243500 GCF_025612915.1 Magallana angulata
AAAAGTGTCTCCAAAATCATATAATTTCTGTAAAAAATCATGTCCATTGATGGTGTAAAAAATATCCATCCAAGGTTTATATGATTTTGTTAACCTTTTTATCCATGAACATTTAAGGGCTGTAATAAAGTTGTTTATATCCACCATTTTTATACCCCCTGAAAAATAGTCTTGTGTTATAATTGATCTCTTAACTTTATCTACCTTAGATTTCCACAAAAATTCAAAGATACATTTATATAGGTATAAAATTGTCTCCCTTTTTGGAGTAGGCAGCGAAATAAATAAATGGTTTAATTTTGGGATAAGCAAACTTTTAATAACAGTAACTCTGCCAATAGGAGTAAGAATTCTTCTTTTCCACTGTTCAATGAGTGCAGAAATTTTTGGGATTTGAAGCCCATTTATCTTCAAGCCAGAAAAACTGGAATAAAAATCAATTGTATCTAAAGCTGCAAAAAGAGATTTAGGTGAACCATCAAGGACTAAAGAAGTGTCATCTGCATATTGTGATATTTTGTGTTCTTTGTTATTTATACAAATACCCTTTTTGTCCTTGTTTTGCTTAATCAGCATTGCAAGGATCTTAGCACATAGGATAAATAAATATGGAGCAACAGGGTCTCCTTGTCTACAACCCCTCTGTATATCAAATTGTTTTGATAAAAAGCCACTCTGTAATATAGTGGCCGTAAAATTGGTGTTTAAAATCTTTATCCACTGTATAATATTGTCTCCAAAACCAAAAAACTCTAGAACTTTATATATAAAAGACCAAGACATTGAGTCAAAGGCTTTTTCAAAATCTATAAGAACTAAAAGACCTGGAATATTTTTAAATTCAGTATAAAACATTATATCATAGATAAATCTAGTGTTTTCCCCTATGTATCTACCCTTTAGAAAGCCAGACTGTGTATCTGATATCAGCGAGTCTAGGACTTTTTTTATTCTCAAGCTTATACATCCTGAAATAATTTTATACAATACATTTAAAAGAGTAATTGGTCGCCAATTTTTAAAAAATTATCTAGGCTTATCACCTTTTGGTAAGCATGAAATAACATCAAGTCTTTGTGAGATGGGGAGCTCCTTTTTGAAGAAAATACAATTAATTGCTCTTACAACAAAATGTTTTAAATCTTTCCAAAAAATTTTAAAAAATTCAGCAGTATATCCATCGCTTCCAGGAGATTTGTTGTTTTTCATATGTTTTATTACAGTAAGTACCTCTGCTTCCACAATGTCTTTATCTAAACTTTTGGCCACCTGCTTTTCTAACTTAGGTGAGTTGTAGTTATAGATAATATTCTCCAAATCTACATTGACTAAATTTGCATCATTGCATGAATATAGATTTTTATAATAATTTTTTACATTGTCTAATATTTCTGATTGGTCATATACCATTCCTGTACCATCCACTTCAATTTTTTTAATAGTTTTGTTTAAAACATTACGGGATTCTAAATTACAAAAATATTTCGAAGGTTTTTCACCTTCTTCTAACCAAAGAGCACGTGATCTTATCATATGACCTTGTAATTTTTCTTTGCGAAGATCATTTTTTTTTCATCCAACAATTCAATGTCAATAGAATTATTTAACTCCAGAGCCTCAATTTCCTGTAGCAATAATTTTTCTCTATTGTCTTTTTCCTTTTTCTTATATGCCGAATAAGATATAGTAACCCCCCTTATTTCCATCATTAATACTTCCAAAAATAAACTTTCATTAATACCATTTTTACACTGAAAATCGCAACTTCCTATGTTTTCTAAATATTGACTACTTACAGAATGAATAGTTTCTTTGACCTTTGACACATACTCTTTATCAGTCAAAAGACTATTATTAAATTTCCAAAGACCGTTGGTTGTTTACAAACAAATCCACAACACGTGCTATCTAAAATGCTCGACCAAACTAACTGCATTATCGAGTTTATTTTTTGCAACGAAATTACTAGATATGTTTATCGCTTACATTTATTTTGGAGACCGTGCCCAAAAACAAATAAATTTACATCTAAAATGTTATTTCTATTGGGCACGGTCTCCAATTAAAATGTAAGCGATAAACTAAAATAATATCTAGTGAATCTTTACACTCAGGCCTGATTGTATTCATCCGCCATTTCTTGATTAAGCAAATTTATTCTTATGCAATGAGTTGTCAATCACCAGGGAGGTAAAGTTGGGTTTTTTGTACCCAATTTAGTTGAATAAATGGAAACAAAATCTTGTAATACGTTTAATCCTTTTAGGACCTTATTTCTTATGTGCATTTAAAAGGCGGTGCAGCGCGTGAATTTTTGGACGATTGCCAATCCAGACGATCGCTAGAAGGCTGCCGAGCATTAGCTCGACGCCTTAGAAAATACAAACACCCCTTGAATTTGACATGTAAGAATTAAAATAACATTTATATCCCCACTGAGATTCAATGAATGGTTCATTATCCGGAATAAAATGTGTATCTTGAAAACAAATTATTGAATATTGTTTTTGTTTGTAATAATTAATAACATCTTTACGTTTACTGAGAGTTGCAAGCCCTTGACAGTTCACAGTAGCTATTGTTATGTTATCTGGTTGTGGCATTGGAAAAAATAATGTAAAAAGCAATATAGAATGACAGAGTAGAGAATATTTTCGAAGGTTTTGTGAACCTCTGGCAGTTCACCATAGCTACCTGTATTAAAATATTGTCGGTCGATGGCATAAACTTGTGAACACGAACACAAAAAACAGCATAAAAATAAAACAAAGTAATAAACAAATGGATAGTTTCCTATAAGCAAGCAACCACTTACCAGCCCCTGGTTAAACCCAAATACACACGCACCTGATCTTACATTCACACACTCATTCCTTCCGACAGTGTCTAATATGTCAAACTTATGACGATCTCCTTTCTGGTCCAGTCCGAAGATATTTCCATTGTAATACCATGCACTTTGGATTCGATGGTCATTTTTTAATTCGCGCAGAAGTTGGGAATTCATTTGCGTGATATGGTCAAACATGAGGAATCTTTTTTTCACCTCTTCCTTTGATCTGTTCTTAATTATCTTTACCTTTACTTCCAAGTTCCTGAATTTAGCGATGACTGGCCTCGTTTTTCCTTGTGCACCCGGGATCCTGTGTATCTCCAGTACATCCGATGGGTCGATGGTCACGCCCGCCGCCTCTCGCATAATAGAACACAGATCCTCCCGTAGGTTTTCCTGCCTTTGCTCCTTCCAGCCCAGAAATTTGATGTTATTCTTTTGGGAGTACTGTTGATTGTTGTTGGCAAGTGTGAGGGCAGTTTCCGTCATGGCCTGGTACCGCTTCAAACTGTCCTTCAATGTTCTCAATTCCTTTAGCTGGTCGTGGAATTTCTCTCGCAAAGCCGTTAAATCCATGTTCACGCCATCAGCGATATCTTTTGTATGCGATTCGAATTCTTTTGTCTTGCTGTCGATCTTGTTTTCGAATTCAGTTTTGACCTGTACCGTTACGCTTTCTGTGAGTTCTTGTGTTAAAGTTGCCATTACTTCCTCAACAATTTCCTTCTTGATCTCGCTCTTTATTTCTGACACAATTTTGGTTACGATGTCTTTAATATATGCGTTTTTCACCATTGATTCTCGGATTTCGGTCAAACTAGCATGTATAAGTTTCAGTTCATTTGACATATCTGTACCTAGGGTAGGTGTTGAAGGCTCGGTGTCTGAGCTGCTCGTCTGTTGTTGTTTTGACGGCCTTTTATCCGACACTAGAGAACTTTTCACGGACGGCGGTGCCGATTGCAAATTTAAACTCAAATGTTGTTGTACCAACCTTTTGTCTGCTACTTTACTGATACGGTCAGCTGGAAGTTTTTCGTTTTTCTTGTCTATCTTATCCTGCTTTTGTTTACCTTCCATTTTCCGACAGTTCGGTGAGCGAAAACTCACGGTGATTTTTCACTTCACAAAAGAAACAAAGTCAAAAACTCTACAAATACTCACAGTACGGTCACAGAATTTTATAAAACCATATATAAAACCATATAGGACACTACTTCTTCTT
>NW_026441704.1:0-54000 GCF_025612915.1 Magallana angulata
CACGCTGTACAGAAGGTCAACCCTTTGCAGGGAATTAGTCACTTTCTTTAAATTAGAAACCTGCGAAATATATATATATATATATATATGTATATATTTTACTTAATTTAAGCGTTTTATGTCACAATATGGAGGTATCCCATGCCAGTGATTCAACCTAATATAACAAACAAGTGAATATCTAACATTTTTGTTTTATTTCAGTTCCACTTGGAATGTGAATGAGGTATAAAGAACAAACCCCTTCAACGCCACTGTATCTTCTGCTTGAAGATTCGTCCAGTCTGGCGAACGAAAATGGAAGATGCATTCTCCATCGAATTCTGCCAAGATGTTGAAGATGTCACACTCAAGACATGAACTCTACCAAGAAGTTTAAGGACAACTTTTACTCAATTGTGTGTCCGTACAGCCAGGGCACCATGCCCTCGTAAACCACTTGTCTAGAAAATCAAGTTGCGACATTCTCTGCTTACCTACCGCAGCAATTTGCCATGTAGAAAGGTCCAAATTACCTGTGTTTGAGAAGAGCTAAAACAGGCAGCATCATTCACGATGGCACGAGCCATCAAGTCTGTTGCTATCCGTGTGTAAAGAGGCTGAAGATGCGGAAATGAAAATGTCCTGTATTTCATGATATTTATTTTATTATAATGAATGTCTTAATTTTAAAGAAAATTTTACTGCTTTTAAATAGAAATGAAGTGAATTCTATGGCAAACGGTATATGCGCATCATTTACGCGCATGTAGCAATTCGTTGGGTTACCCGTTGCCAAGTGTGTTGCTAACGCTCAGGGTAATTGAACGGATTACCAACTGCGTCTAAACCAATCAGATTTTAGTATTTAACATGAAATTATAATAATGCTGATTATAACTTATATTTACATTTGAAATAGGCAAACCCTTGAGAATTATTAAAATAATCGTGTTTTAATGTTTACAATAATGCAACTGTCAAGTGATAAGCATGTGATAAGCATGTGCGGTAATCATTGTGAAATCATTAAAATGTTCACACAGAATTAAACGTTTCGCTATTCTATATATTCATTTATGTACGCATATTTGCAAATATAAGTATATGAGTATTACAAAATAATATATTATATGATGCAGTTCCGTATCAAGACATATCATTGTAATGTATAATGTGATACAATATTGTATCATATAATAAGGTACGATATTATATGCTTATTTTAAAGTGGTGCGATAGAATGTGATACGTATTAAAGAACAGGGGCGTACAAGGCGTTGTATATGCCCCACTTGAAGCAGTGGAGACGAAAGAATTTCAATTGAAGTTTGAATATTATTTTTTGGTTTGTATGCATTGTTTTTAGTATAAATTTCAGGATGAAAGCCAATATTGTGCTTTCGTTCTACAAACACGACAGTTATAGATTTCCAAATAAAGCTGCACAGCGTTTTATGCCAAAATCTTGGTTCATTCACTGTTCTAAATTGCAAAAATTTAGGTATGAATGGGTCCAGTCTCCACCCTAAAAGTACTTTTATTTAAAGAATAAGTTTTTAATGAACTTTATTATTGATTTTTCAAAATGAAGTCTAGACCCATAATGGGCCAAATTCGTGGGTTTCACCAAAAAAGTTTTACTGTATTAAATATTGTCAAGCAGTTAAATTTATTCACCTATACCCTAATGTGTCAACTTAGCTCACTAGGATAGGCAGAGGCTTGCACCCCATTCTTCTCGATTGAGAGGGTGCTTGAAACGTTAAACGGCGTTTTATATAAAATTCATTTGCTTTTAAGTAAAACATGTTTTGCCTTTTTATTGGGCTATTATGTAAAAAATATCTAATACCATTTGTATTATGACAATTATTGCGTAATGTTCATTTTACACTCAATGTCGGATAGAAATAGCGCTAGCACAGATAAGAGATCATGCTGTAATGATTAGAAAGCAAACAAATAAACCAAAGGAAATAAATACCAAGTGCATGTATTAATGTTTACTATTTATTTGTCAGAAAATGCAGTTCTATATCATACATGTACATGTCCTGGTGTACACTTTCAAATGTAGAGATTTTTATTATATGTTCATATGCCTTTTCAAAATCCTGGGTACGGGGGGATTTGTCAGGCCTTGTACGCTCTTGTCCTTTACTTATGATTATTATACAACTTTGTTTCATATGATATACAAAACTGTCTAATAAAACTAAACTCAGTATTTCTATTTAAAAGCAGTAAGACTTTATTTAAGATCGTTCATGATTTTCATACACCGGTAATATGATATAGGTGATTACTCGTCCAAACATTGTGGCCTATCCTTCAAATAAGGTACTTTTAAAGCTCGAATTACACAAAATTGGGCCAGACTTCCCCCTGCATGAGTCATACTGATACTTATGTTCTCGCCCAAGTTCATGCAAATTATCTTAATATCGCATGATTTGTAGATGCATTAAATACCTCCATTCATTAGTGTACACGTAGCAGGTGGAGCCTCCAACTCACTATTTTAGAAATAGTCACTTACCAAATATAAAGCTGATTATTTGATACTTAATATTGATAATATGAAATTTAGTATCACTTGTATTGAAATTAAGAATCGCTTATTGATAACAGAGAACAACCGGATTTATTTATGTTCACGAATAGTCACTTATTACGATTCACTGTCTTAGAAATATTGTAAAGAATGTAGATTGTTACGTCGAAGTTAATAATGACATATTTGAATAACAAATTATTTTCTACACATCGTCATTTATAGTCATTTATAATTTAACTACTTTATCTTTTTATTATTTTTTTTATTTTTCAGATAGCTTTTGTGTTACAGATTATTTACTTATATTTGGTAGATTTACAAATAAGTGCTTTTTAAATTGAATTTATACATGTATGTGTTCACAAGTGTTTTGACATGTTTAAGAAAGTTAGTTTGGAAAGGTGCAAATAAAATGAAAATAATTTTTGATGAAATTTCGAGTTGTTTTATACATACATATATATTTAAATGTTTAATATGCATTTATTCTATAGATTTCTACTTTCATATTTTGGAAAATGTGCCGTAGCCAAATATTCTATTTAATATGAGACATTCTGTCATCATCCAACTTCTGACATTGATTCAGTTGCAATACTTTTTGAAAAGTGGGCCATATTTCAAAATATTGATAAAATATAGCACAAAGCTTCCAATGGGCTTTTATATATCCCCCCCCCCCAAAAGAGTCTGTTCCATAAACAAGGGCAGATATATTGGAAAATAAGATCAAAAGAAAGGGTCACAAAAAATCTTTTCAAGAACTTTGAGATAGACTTTTACAAAACGAGCACTGAATGATAAGTATATGTTCTGGATAAAACAAAATGTTTTTGACCTTGAGTCTAGCACTATGAGTGTAAAGTTATGATAAAAAAACACATGCCCTCTGTATGTCAAAAGATCCAGACCTTATTGTACACTAAGTAAATTGAACATTCAAAGACCGACGTATACATGTATATCTTTCAGGTCGATATTAGTGATATGTTTATCAAGAGGTGTCGACCTTTTACAGTGTTGTTTTTATATAATTATGTAATAGTGAGTAAAAAGCATCAGACCCGAAAGCATTGGAGGCCCTTACTTTGTGGACGCAATTCTCATGGCACCTACTAGTGGTGGTCAATTTTCATTGTAAAACTTATGTTGAGGGTTACAAGTCTAGTTCAAAAAATCCAGGCCTGATGGTTAGGGTTACAAGTCTAGTTCAAAAGATCCAGGCCTTTTTGTAATATATCTACAAAAATAATTGGATTTGTAAACATCGGAATCGGAAACATTAAAATCCCGTACCCTGAGGTCTTAAGTATTCAGGGTCATTTACGAGTTGTTAAGCACTACCATATCAAAATTACAGCGAAGATAACATCTACAGTCCTTGCTATAATATCTCAATATATTTATAATATTAAATAGCAAATGAAACATGGGGCTCAGAAACATCGAGACACTGTCAAAGTATTGTGTTGGTACATCTTCTACATTAAAAGATATATAGGCTCTCCTTCAATATACATAATTAAAGTAATAAGAGTTACTAATATCGGGACTGAAAACATTGAAGGTCTGTTCTGTGGAGACTGAAATTCTCAGTGTTACTAACAAAGTCTAGCACTATCAGTGTAAACTTATGATAAAAGAATATGTACCCCATGTAGTTTAAAAGAGTCAGACCCTACTGTACACCAAGTGAACTGAAAATGTAAACACCAACTCTTTCGTGTCGACATAAGTGCTGTGTTTATCAAGCGGTATCGACCTTCTACAGTATGTCAAAAAGTGTAAATAAAAAACACTGGAGGCCCTTACCACGTGGGCTAAAGTTCTCATACTACCTACCAGTAGTGGTAAGCTACCATTGTAAAGATTATTGTTAGGGTTACATGTCTTGTTCAAAAGATCCAGGCCCTTTTGTAACCTATCTACATACGATGATGGAATTTTAAAACATCAGAACAGGAATCATGGAACCCCCTACCATGAGGCCTGCAATAATCAGGGTCGTCTACTGGTTGTTAACATTACCACATTAAAATTACATAATGATACAATCTCTAGTTTAAAAAATCCAGTCCTTACTGTAATTTTTCAATTGATAAATAATACTAAAAGATAATTAAAACATCGGACACTGAAACATCGAAACTTCTCTACCCCGGAGCTGAAATTGCAAGTGGTCTGACACTGTCAACATATTGTGATAATACAACTTCCTTTAACAGAAATAGACCCTCCTGTGATATATATATTTAACAAAATTAGAATTATACACATCGGGCTTTGAAACATTGAATGTCCGTCCTATGGGTTCTGAAATTTTCAGTGTTACCAACCAAAAAGCTTGCACTATCACTGTTAACAGAATCAGACCCTATTGTACACCAAGGGAATTCAAATGAAATAAACCGACGTATTTCGAGTCGACATTAGTGCTGTGTTTATTAAGCGTTTTCGACTTTTACAGTGTTGTTTTCATGTATGTATAAAAAAGAGTAAATGAACATTTGACTCAAAAAAAATAAAGAAAAAAACATCGCAGGCTCTTACCCCGTGGGCTGAAGTCTTCATGGCACCTTCTAGTGGTGGACAGCTGTCATTGTAAAATTTATGGTTAGGGGAAAAGACAATAAAACACCAGGCTCCGAAACATCGAAACACCCTACCCTGGAGCTGAAATTGGTAGGGTCACCTGCAAGTGGTCTTACACGGTCCAAATATTGCGTTGATACATTTTTTTAAAAGAGATATAGGTCCTTCTGTAATACATCTATTTAACACAATTCTTACCAAAATCAATAGCATTGAAACGTACGACTTTTCAACACTTTATACAACCATTCCCCATGAGAAATTAAAATCTAGGTTTTTTGATATTATAGATTGTTGTTTCTTTTATAAAAATGGAAGTCATGAAAATGCTTACCTGTCATTGGAAATCTAAAAAAATATTTTGTTAAAAACCATTCTGATTGCACACACAAGTACCCTGAAGTTGACACTAAAAAGATGCTTGAGTTTCTGATAGGCAACATCTTGTATGTAGTTTTTGGAAATCAGGTCTTCAAACAATCTATTGGAATTCCCATGGGTACCAATGTGCCCCATTGTTACCAGACCTTTTTTTGTATTCTTATGAAACAGAATTTATTAAAAAAAACTTGTACGTGAAAAAATAAATCACTCGTTGTGGCCTTCAACTCAACATTCAGGTATATCTACGACGTATTATCAATTAACAATTGTTATTCCCTTACTGACGTCGACTCAATATATCTCAGTGAACTTGAAATAAAAGATACCACAGCGTCTGCGTCATCTATTTCATATTTGGATATTTTACTGGAAATGGACATTGATGGTAACCTAACAACAAAACTTTATGATAAACGCGTTGACTTCAATTTTTTTTTATAGTCAACCTTCCTTACTTATGTAGCAATATACCTTCATAAACTGAATATGGTGTTTTTGTCTCTCAGTTAATTCGATATACAAGGGCATACGTATGAACAGTTTTTAAGGCGAGGCAAGCTACTGACAAACAAGTTGATAAAACAGGACAATCAACAGTCTCGTTTGAAGTCATCTTTTCATAAGTTCTTTGGTCGATACAAAGACCTTGTGGGCAAATAAAATCTTCCACTGGATTGCATTCCTACTGAAGTTTTTCATACAAATTGTTAGACCGTAATTAACACCCAATTGTCTACGGACTTTTCCGTTTTATCCAGATTACGACAAAGACCACACGGCGGGTGTGACCGGTCAGCAGAGAATGCTAACTCCTCCTAAGCACCTGATGCTACCTTCAATGTAATGGCTCAAGGTTTGTATTTTGACCATCCCAAACAAACCAAAAAATCAACGTTTCGTTTTATTTCCTATCGTGACATTTTCCCGATTTTGACATTTACATCGATTATGACATGCCAAATTATCTCAAGGAGGACACGGAGGGTACGACCGGTCAGCAGAGGATGCTCACTCCTGATAGGCATCTGATTCTTTTTGGAGTTCCGTGTTGTTCTCCTATAAATTTGTATTTTCTTTTATGGATTTTTGAGACGGTTGAGTTTGTTTTTGTCATTTTTTTTCATTTAACACAAAGAGAATTATAGATATTGGGTTCGAAAACATTGAATTTCCGTTCTATGGGGACTGAAATGTTCAGTGTTACTGAGCATTTAGATAGCACTTCCACTGTAAAGTTCACCAAAAAGTACATGTACCCTCCGTATCTTGTTTAACAGAATCAGACCATACTGTACACCAAGGGAATTAAAAATGAATACACCGACATATATATCTTTCATGTCGACATTAGTGCTGTGTTTATCAAGCAGTGTCGACAGAATCAGACTTTTCTGTACACCGAGGGAATTAAAAATGAAATACACCAACGTATACATCTCTCGTGTCGATATTAGTGCTGTGTTTATCAAGCGGTGTCGACCTTTTATAATGTTATTTTTATATATGTTAAAAAAGGGTTAAAGAACAATGTACTCGAAAAGAACGGAGGCTCTTACTCCGTGGGCTGAAGTTTTAATGGCACCTATTAGTTGTGAACAGCTACCATTGTAAGACTTATTGTTTGGGGAAAAAAAACAATAAAAGTATCTGGCTCCAAAACATCAAAACACCCTACCTAGGAGATGAAATTATTAGGTTCACCTGCAAGTGGTCGCGTCAACATATTGTGTTGATACAACTTATTTTTAAAAGATTTAGGCCCTCTAGCAAAAAAAACAATAATGAACATCGGGCTCGAAAAACATTGAATGCCTGGTCTGTGGGACTGAAATTCCCAGTGTAAGTAACCTTTGGTCTTACACTATCACAGTTAAGTTAATCTAAAAGTATATGTGCCATATTAAGTTTAACAGAATCAGACCCTACTGTACACCAAGGGAATTAAAAATGAAAAACACCATCTTATTTACCTTTCTTGTTGACATTAGTGTTTTGTTTATCAAGCGGTGTCGACTTTTTAAAGTGATATTTTTATATAATGTTAAAAAAGGTCAAAGAACATTGTACTCGGAAACAACAAAGGATCTTACCTTGTGGGCTGAAGTTTTCATGCCACTTACTAGTGGTGGACAGGTCCCAGTGTAGAAATTATAGTTAGGGTAAATAACAATAAAAGCATTGGGTTCCGAAACATCAAAACACCCTCCCCTAGAGATGATATTATTAGGTTCACTTGCAGTTGGTTATGACACTGTAAATATATTGTGTTGATGCAATTTCATTTTTAAAAGATATAACCTCTCCTTTATTACATCTATTTAATCTAAATCGAATTAAAAAAATCGGACTCGGAAACACTGAATTTCCGTTCTATGAAGACCAAAATTTTCAGTGTTTATAACCTATAGTCTAACATTATGACTGTTAAGCTAACCTGAAAGTAAATGTACCCTATCTAGTTTAACAGAATCAGACCTTTGTGTACACCAGGGAAATTAAAAATGAAATACACCGACATCTCTCGTGTCGACATTAGTGCTGTAATTATCAAGCGGTGTCGACCTTTTAAAGTGTTATTTTATTCCGTAGGCTGAAGTTTTTATGGCACCTATTAGTTGTGGACAGCTACTATTGTAAAACTTACGGTTTTAGAAAAAAACCATAAAAACATCGGGCTCCAAAACATTGAAACAGCCTACCCCGGAGCTGAAATTATTAGATTCACCCGCAAGTGGTCTGACACTGTCAACATATTGTGCTGATACAATTCTTTTTTTAGAAGACATAGACCCTCCTGTAATTCACAAATATAACATAAATACAATTATGAAAATCGGGCTCGAAAACATTGAATGTCCGTTCGGTGGGGACTGAAGTTTTTAGTGTTAGTAACCTATTGTCTAACATTATCACTGTTAAGATAACCGAAAAGGACATGTACCATATTAAGTTTAACAGAATCAGACCATACTGTACACCAAGGGAAATAAAAATGGAATAAACCGACATATATACCTTTCGTGTCGATATTAGTGCTGTGTTTATCAAGAGGTGTCAACCTTTTACATTGTTATTTTTATATATGTTATAAAAAGGTAAGAAACCATTGTACTCCGAAACAAGAAAGCCTCTTACCTCGTGGGGAGATATTTCCATTACACGTACTAGTGGTGGACAGCTACCATTGAAAAATTATAGTTAGGGAAAAAACCAATTAAAACGTCGGGCTTCAAATCATCGAAACACCCTACCTAAGAGACATTGTTTGTTTCACCTGCAAGTGATCTGATACTGTCAACATATTGTGTTGATACAACTTCTTTTTTAAAAGATATAGGCACTCCTGTAATAAATCTATTTAACCTATATTGAATTATAAACATCTGGCTCGAAAACTTTAAATGTCCTTTCTATGGGGACTGAAATTTTCAGTGTTATTAACATATAGCCAAACACTATCACAATAAGGTTAACCTGAAAGTACATGTACCAAATCTATTTTAAGAGAATCAGACCCTACTGTGCACCAAAGGAATTAAAAATGAAATCCACCGACGTATATATCTTTTGTGTCGACATTAATGTTGTGTTTATCAAGCGGTGTCGACCTTTTACCTTGTTAAATTTATACATGTTAAAAAAAGATCAGAGAGCATTGTACTCGAAAACAAAGCAGACTTTTACTCCGTTGGCTGAAGTTTTAATTTACGCGTTGTGGACAGCTACCATTGTAAAAATTATAGTTAAGAAAAAGACGGTAAAACATCAGGCTCCAAAACATCGATACAACATACCCATGAGATGAAATTGTTAGTTTCACCCGCAAGTGGTCTGGCACTGTCAACATATTGTGTTGATACAACTTCTTTTCTAAAAGATATAGGCCCTCCTGTAATACATTTATCTAACATAAATACTATTATGAACATCGGGCTCGAAAAACATTGAATGTCCAGTCTGTTGGACTGAAATTTTCAGTGTTAGTAACCTATGGTCTTACACTATCACTGTTAAGTTAATTTAAAAGTACATGTGCCATATTAAGTTTAACAGAATCAGACCCTACTGTACACCAAGGAAATTAAAAATGAAATACTCCATCGTATTTACCTTTCTTGTCGACATTAGTGCTGTGTTTATCAAGAGATGTCAACCTTTTACATTGTTATTTTTATATATGTTATTAAAAGGTAAGAAACCATTGTACTCCGAAACAAGAAAGCCTCTTACCTCGTGGGCAGATGTTCTCATCACACCTACTAGTGGTGGACAGCTACCATTGTAAAAATTATAGTTAGGGAAAAAACCAATTAAAACGTCAGGCATCAAAACATCTAAACACCCAGATATAGGCCCTCCTGTAATACATCTATTTAACCTATATTGAATTATAAACATCTGGCTCGAAAACATTGAATGTCCGTTCTATGGGGAGTGAAGTTTTTAATGTTATTAACATATAACCTACCACTTTTACTATTAAGTTAACCTGAAAGTAAATATTCCCTATCTAGTTTAACAGAATGAGACCTATAAGTACACCGAGGCAATAAAAAATTAAATTCACCGACGTATATATCTTTCGTGTCGATATTAGTGCTGTGTTTATCAAGTGGTGTCGACCTTTTACACTGTTATTTTTATGTCTGTTATAAAAGGGTTAAAGAACAATGTACTCGAAAACAACGGAGACTCTTACTCCGTGCGATGAAGTTTTTATGGCACCTATTAGTTTTGGACAGCTACCATTGTAAAACTTACGGTTTGGGAAAAAAATAAAAAAAATTAGGTTCCGAAACATCGAAACGCCCTCCCCTGAAGATGATATTGTAAGTTTCACCCACCCTCCTGTAATGCATCTATATAAAAAAAATACAATTATGAACATCGGGCTCAAAAACATTAAATTTACTACAATTATGAAGATCGGGCTTCGAAAAGAATGAATGTCCGTTCTCTTGGTACATAATTTTTTTAGGGTTTGTAACCAGAAGTCTAGCACTATCACTGTTAAGTGAAGCCGTAAGTACATGTACCCTATGTAGTTTAACAGAATCAAACCATACTGTACACCAAGGGAATTAAAAATAAAATACACCGACATATATATCTTTCGTGTCGACATTAGTGATGTGTTTATCAAGTGGTGTCGACTTTTAGCATTGTTAATTTTATATATGTTTAAAAAAACGTTAAAAAACATAGTATCCGGAAACAATGGAGGCTCTTACTCTGTGGGCTGAAGTTTTCATGGAACCTACTAGTGTTTGACAGCTTCCATTGTAAAAATTATGGTTTGGGAAAAAACAATAAAAATATTAGGTTCCGAAACATCGAAACACCCTCCCCTGAAGATGATATTGTTAGTTTCACCTGCCGTCCTGTAATGCATCTATATAAAATAAATACGATTATGAACATCGGGCTCCGAAACATTAAATTTCCCTCCTGTGGGGACTGAAATTTTAAGTGTTAGTAACCAATTGTCTAAAACTATCACTGGTAGGTAAACTTAAAAGTACATGTATCATATTTAGTTTAACAGAATCAGATCCTACTGTACTCCAAAGGAATTAAAATTGAAATTCACCGACGTACATATCTTTCGTATCGACATTAGTGCTGTATTTATCAAGCGGTGTTGACATTTTACAAAATGAACATCTGACTCGAAAACATCGGAGACTCTTTCACTATGTGCTGAAGTTCTCTAAGTGTAATACACAGTTGCATTTACTATACTGTTTTATTTTATATCACATTTATGTCATGAAAGAATAACTTTACATAAATATTTTGTATTGATAGATGCATCGGCGAATAAACGTTTAAATCCGCTGATATTTTCGTAGTAAGCCTTAACAGTGCTGCGTATCCCTGTTAAGGTAACTGAAAGTACATGTAGCCTATCTAGTTTAACAGAATCAAACTCTACTGTACACCAAGGGAAAAAAATGAAACAAACCGAGGTGTATATATATTTCGTGTCGACATTAGTACTGTGTTTATCAAGTGGCATCAACATTTTACAATGTTGTGTTTATATATGTTAAAATAAGGTAAAAGAATATTTGACTCTAAAACATTGGCGGCTCTTATCTCGTGTGCTTTGGGTTTTTATGGCAACTACCAGTGGTGGACAGCTACCATTGTAAAAATTATAGTTAGGAAAAAACAATAAAACCATCGGGTTTTGAAACATCAAAACACCATACCTCAGAAAAGATATTGTTAGGTTCATCCGGAACTGGTATGACACTGTCAACATATTGTGTTGATACAACTTCTTTTTAAAAAAAATGTAAGCTTTACTGTAATACATCCATTTAACATAAATACAATTAAGAAGATCGGGCTTCGAAAAGAATTAATGTCCGTTCTCTTGGTACTGATTTTTTAGTGTTTGTAACCAGAAGTCTAGCACTATCACTGTTAAGTGAAGCTGTAAGTACATGTACCCTATGTAGTTTAACAGAATCAAACCATACTTTACACCAAGGGAATTAAAAAAATAAAAAACACCGACATATATATCTTTCGTATCGACATTAGTGATGTGTTTATCAAGTGGTGTCGACTTTTAACATTGTTAATTTTATGTATGTTTAAAAAAAAGTTAAAGAACGTATAACCCGGAAACAAAGGAGGCTCTTACTCTGTGGGCTGAAGTTTTCATGGAACCTACTAGTGTTGGACAGCTATCATTGTAAAAATTCTGGTTTGGGAAAAAACAATAACAAAATTAGGTTCCGAAACATCGAAACACCCTCCCCTGAAGATGATATTGTTTGTTTCACCCGCAAGTATTAAGACAGTGTCAACATATTGTGTTAATACAACTTCTTTTTAAAAAGATATTGGCTCCCTGTAATACATCTATATTAAATAAATACAATTATGAACATCGGGCTCCGAAACATTAAATTTCCCTTCTGTGGGGACTGAAATTTTCAGTGTTAGTAACCAATTGTCTAAAACTATCACTGGTAGGTAAACTTAAAAGTACATGTATCATTTTTAGTTTAACAGAATCAGATCCTACTGTACTCCAAAGGAATTAAAATTCAAATTCACCGATGTACATATCTTTCGTTTCGACATTAAGGCTGTGTTTATCAAGCGATGTCGACATTTTACAAAATGAACATCTGACTCGAAAACATCGGAGACTCTTTCGCTATGGGCTGAAGTTCTCTAAATGTAATACACAGTTGCATTTACTATACTGTTTCATTTTATATCACATTTATATCATGAAAGAATAACTTTACATAAATATTTTGTATTAATAGATGCATCGGTTTATGAGCATTTAAATCCACTGATATTTTCAAAGTAAGCCTTAACAGTGCTGCGTATCACTGTTAAGGTAACTGAAAGTACATGTAGCCTATCTAGTTTAACAGAATCAAACTCTACTGTACACCAAGGGAATTAAAAATGAAACAAACCGATGTGTATATATATTTCGTGTCCCAATTAGTGCTGTGTTTATCAAGTGGCATCAACATTTTACAATGTTGTATTTATTTATGTTTAAACAAGGTAAAAGAACATTTGACTCGAAAAGATCGGAGGCTCTTATCTCGTGTGCTTGGGTTTTTATGGCAACTACCAGTGGTGGACAGCTACCATTGTAAAAATTATAGTTAGGAAAAAACAATAGAACCATCGGGTTTTGAAACATCAAAACACCATACCTCGGAAAAGATATTGTTAGGTTCATCCGGAAGTGGTATGACACTGTCAACATATTGTGTTGATACAACTTTTTCTTAAAAAAATATAAGCTTTACTGTAATACATCCATTTAACATAAATACAATTATGAAGATCGGGCTTCGAAAAGAATGAATGTCAGTTCTCTTGGTACTGAATTTGTTAGGGTTTGTAACCAGAAGTCTAGCACGATCACTGTTAAGTGAAGCCGTAAGTACATGTACCCAATGTAGTTTAACAGAATCAAACCATACTGTACACCAAGGGAATTAAAAATAAAATACACCGACATATATATCTTTCGTGTCGACATTAGTGATGTGTTTATCAAGTGGTGTCGACTTTTAGCATTGTTAATTTTATATATGTTTAAAAAAAACGTTAAAAAACATAGTATCCGGAAACAATGGAGGCTCTTACTCTGTGGGCTGAAGTTTTCATGGAACCTACTAGTGTTGGACAGCTTCCATTGTACAAATTATGGTTTGGGAAAAAACAATAAAAAAATTAGGTTCCGAAACATCGAAACACCCTCCCATGAAGATGATATTGTTTGTTTCACCTGCCGTCCTGAAATGCATTTATATAAAATAAATACGATTATGAACATCGGGCTCCGAAACATTAAATTTCCCTCCTGTGGGGACTGAAATTTTCAGTGTTAGTAACCAATTGTCTAAAACTATCACTGGTAGGTAAACTTAAAAGTACATGTATCATATTTAGTTTAACAGAATCAGATCCTACTGTACTCCAAAGGAATTAAAATTGAAATTCACCGACGTACATATCTTTCGTATCGACATTAGTGCTGTGTTTATCAAGCGGTGTTGACATTTTACAAAATGAACATCTGACTCGAAAACATCGGAGACTCTTTCACTATGTGCTGAAGTTCTCTAAGTGTAATACACAGTTGCATTTACTATACTGTTTTATTTTATATCACATTTATGTCATGAAAGAATAACTTTACATAAATATTTTGTATTGATAGATGCATCGGCGAATAAACGTTTAAATCCGCTGATATTTTCGTAATAAGCCTTAACAGTGCTGCGTATCCCTGTTAAGGTAACTGAAAGTACATGTAGCCTATTTAGTTTAACAGAATCAAAATCTACTGTACACCAAGGGAATTAAAAATGAAATAAACCGATGTGTATATATATTTCGTGTCGACATTAGTACTGTGTTTATCAAGTGGCATCGACATTTTACAATGTTGTGTTTATATATGTTAAAATAAGGTAAAAGAATATTTGACTCTAAAACATTGGAGGCTCTTATCTCGTGTGCTTGGGTTTTTATGGCAACTACCAGTGGTGGACAGCTACCATTGTAAAAATTATAGTTAGGAAAAAACAATAAAACCATCGGGTTTTGAAACATCAAAACACCATACCTCAGAAAAGATAGTGTCAGGTTCATCCGGAACTGGTATGACACTGTCAACATATTGTGTTGATACAACTTCTTTTTCAAAAAAATGTAAGCTTTCCTGTAATACATCCATTTAACATAAATACAATTAAGAAGATCGGGCTTCGAAAAGAATGAATGTCCGTTCTCTTGGTACTGAATTTGTTAGGGTTTGTAACCAGAAGTCTAGCACGATCACTGTTAAGTGAAGCCGTAAGTACATGTATCCTATGTAGTTTAACAGAATCAAACCATACTGTACACCAAGGGAATTAAAAATAAAAAACACCGACATATATATCTTTCGTGTCGACATTAGTGATGTGTTTATCAAGTGGTGTCGACTTTTAGCATTGTTAATTTTATATATGTTTAAAAAAAACGTTAAAAAACATAGTATCCGGAAACAATGGAGGCTCTTACTCTGTGGGCTGAAGTTTTCATGGAACCTACTAGTGTTTGACAGCTTCCATTGTAAAAATTATGGTTTGGGAAAAAACAATAAAAAAAATTAGGTTCCGAAACATCGAAACACCCTCCCATGAAGATGATATTGTTTGTTTCACCTGCCGTCCTGTAATGCATCTATATAAAATAAATACGATTATGAACATCGGGCTCCGAAACATTAAATTTCCCTCCTGTGGGGACTGAAATTTTCAGTGTTAGTAACCAATTGTCTAAAACTATCACTGGTAGGTAAACTTAAAAGTACATGTATCATATTTAGTTTAACAGAATCAGATCCTACTGTACTCCAAAGGAATTAAAATTGAAATTCACCGACGTACATATCTTTCGTATCGACATTAGTGCTGTGTTTATCAAGCGGTGTTGACATTTTACAAAATGAACATCTGACTCGAAAACATCGGAGACTCTTTCACTATGTGCTGAAGTTCTCTAAGTGTAATACACAGTTGCATTTACTATACTGTTTTATTTTATATCACATTTATGTCATGAAAGAATAACTTTACATAAATATTTTGTATTGATAGATGCATCGGCGAATAAACGTTTAAATCCGCTGATATTTTCGTAGTAAGCCTTAACAGTGCTGCGTATCCCTGTTAAGGTAACTGAAAGTACATGTAGCCTATCTAGTTTAACAGAATCAAAATCTACTGTACACCAAGGGAATTAAAAATGAAATAAACCGATGTGTATATATATTTCGTGTCGACATTAGTACTGTGTTTATCAAGTGGCATCAACATTTTACAATGTTGTGTTTATATATGTTAAAATAAGGTAAAAGAATATTTGACTCTAAAACATTGGCGGCTCTTATCTCGTGTGCTTTGGGTTTTTATGGCAACTACCAGTGGTGGACAGCTACCATTGTAAAAATTATAGTTAGGAAAAAACAATAAAACCATCGGGTTTTGAAACATCAAAACACCATACCTCAGAAAAGATAGTGTTAGGTTCATCCGGAACTGGTATGACACTGTCAACATATTGTGTTGATACAACTTCTTTTTTAAAAAAATGTAAGCTTTACTGTAATACATCCATTTAACATAAATACAATTAAGAAGATCGGGCTTCGAAAAGAATGAATGTCCGTTCTCTTGGTACTGAATTTTTAGTGTTTGTAACCAGAAGTCTAGTACTATCACTGTTAAGTGAAGCTGTAAGTACATGTACCCTATGTAGTTTAACAGAATCAAACCATACTTTACACCAAAGGAATTAAAAAAATAAAATACACCGACATATATTTCTTTCGTGTCGACATTAGTGATGTGTTTATCAAGTGGTGTCGACTTTTAACATTGTTAATTTTATATATGTTTAAAAAAAACGTTAAAGAACGTATAACCCGGAAACAAAGGAGGCTCTTACTCTGTGGGCTGAAGTTTTCATGGAACCTACTAGTGTTGGACAGCTATCATTGTAAAAATTCTGGTTTGGGAAAAAACAATAACAAAATTAGGTTCCGAAACATCGAAACACCCTCCCCTGAAGATGATATTGTTTGTTTCACCCGCAAGTATTAAGACAGTGTCAACATTTTGTGTTAATACAACTTCTTTTTAAAAAGATATTGGCTCCCTGTAATACATCTATATTAAATAAATACAATTATGAACATCGGGCTCCGAAACATTAAATTTCCCTTCTGTGGGGACTGAAATTTTCAGTGTTAGTAACCAATTGTCTAAAACTATCACTGGTAGGTAAACTTAAAAGTACATGTATCATTTTTAGTTTAACAGAATCAGATTCTACTGTACTCCAAAGGAATTAAAATTCAAATTCACCGATGTACATATCTTTCGTTTCGACATTAAGGCTGTGTTTATCAAGCGATGTCGACATTTTACAAAATGAACATCTGACTCGAAAACATCGGAGACTCTTTCGCTATGGGCTGAAGTTCTCTAAATGTAATACACAGTTGCATTTACTATACTGTTTCATTTTATATCACATTTATATCATGAAAGAATAACTTTACATAAATATTTTGTATTAATAGATGCATCGGTTTATGAGCATTTAAATCCACTGATATTTTCAAAGTAAGCCTTAACAGTGCTGCGTATCACTGTTAAGGTAACTGAAAGTACATGTAGCCTATCTAGTTTAACAGAATCAAACTCTACTGTACACCAAGGGAATTAAAAATGAAACAAACCGATGTGTATATATATTTCGTGTCCCAATTAGTGCTGTGTTTATCAAGTGGCATCAACATTTTACAATGTTGTATTTATTTATGTTTAAACAAGGTAAAAGAACATTTGACTCGAAAAGATCGGAGGCTCTTATCTCGTGTGCTTGGGTTTTTATGGCAACTACCAGTGGTGGACAGCTACCATTGTAAAAATTATAGTTAGGAAAAAACAATAGAACCATCGGGTTTTGAAACATCAAAACACCATACCTCGGAAAAGATATTGTTAGGTTCATCCGGAAGTGGTATGACACTGTCAACATATTGTGTTGATACAACTTTTTCTTAAAAAATATAAGCTTTACTGTAATACATCTGTTTAACATAAATACAATAATGAAGATCGGGCTTCGAAAAGAATGAATGTCAGTTCTCTTGGTACTGAATTTGTTAGGGTTTGTAACCAGAAGTCTAGCACGATCACTGTTAAGTGAAGCCGTAAGTACATGTACCCAATGTAGTTTAACAGAATCATACCATACTGTACACCAAGGGAATTAAAAATAAAATACACCGACATATATATCTTTCGTGTCGACATTAGTGATGTGTTTATCAAGTGGTGTCGACTTTTAGCATTGTTAATTTTATATATGTTTAAAAAAAACGTTAAAAAACATAGTATCCGGAAACAATGGAGGCTCTTACTCTGTGGGCTGAAGTTTTCATGGAACCTACTAGTGTTTGACAGCTTCCATTGTAAAAATTATGGTTTGGGAAAAAACAATAAAAAAATTAGGTTCCGAAACATCGAAACACCTTCCCATGAAGATGATATTGTTTGTTTCACCTGCCGTCCTGTAATGCATCTATATAAAATAAATACGATTATGAACATCGGGCACCGAAACATTAAATTTCCCTCCTGTGGGGACTGAAATTTTCAGTGTTAGTAACCAATTGTCTAAAACTATCACTGGTAGGTAAACTTAAAAGTACATGTATCATATTTAGTTTAACAGAATCAGATCCTACTGTACTCCAAAGGAATTAAAATTGAAATTCACCGACGTACATATCTTTCGTATCGACATTAGTGCTGTGTTTATCAAGCGGTGTTGACATTTTACAAAATGAACATCTGACTCGAAAACATCGGAGACTCTTTCACTATGTGCTGAAGTTCTCTAAGTGTAATACACAGTTGCATTTACTATACTGTTTTATTTTATATCACATTTATGTCATGAAAGAATAACTTTACATAAATATTTTGTATTGATAGATGCATCGGCGAATAAACGTTTAAATCCGCTGATATTTTCGTAATAAGCCTTAACAGTGCTGCGTATCCCTGTTAAGGTAACTGAAAGTACATGTAGCCTATCTAGTTTAACAGAATAAAAATCTACTGTACACCAAGGGAATTAAAAATGAAATAAACCGATGTGTATATATATTTCGTGTCGACATTAGTACTGTGTTTATCAAGTGGCATCGACATTTTACAATGTTGTGTTTATATATGTTAAAATAAGGTAAAAGAATATTTGACTCTAAAACATTGGAGGCTCTTATCTCGTGTGCTTGGATTTTTATGGCAACTACCAGTGGTGGACAGCTACCATTGTAAAAATTATAGTTAGGAAAAAACAATAAAACCATCGGGTTTTGAAACATCAAAACACCATACCTCAGAAAAGATAGTGTCAGGTTCATCCGGAACTGGTATGACACTGTCAACATATTGTGTTGATACAACTTCTTTTTCAAAAAAATGTAACCTTTCTATAATACATCCATTTAACATAAATACAATTAAGAAGATCGGGCTTCGAAAAGAATTAATGTCCGTTCTCTTGGTACTGAATTTTTAGTGTTTGTAACCAGAAGTCTAGTACTATCACTGTTAAGTGAAGCTGTAAGTACATGTACCCTATGTAGTTTAACAGAATCAAACCATACTTTACACCAAGGGAATTAAAAAAATAAAATACACCGACATACATATCTTTCGTATCGACATTAGTGATGTGTTTATCAAGTGGTGTCGACTTTTAACATTGTTAATTTTATATATGTTTAAAAAAAACGTTAAAGAACGTATAACCCGGAAACAATGGAGGCTCTTACTCTGTGGGCTGAAGTTTTCATGGAACCTACTAGTGTTTGACAGCTTCCATTGTAAAAATTATGGTTTGGGAAAAAACAATAAAAAAAATTAGGTTCCGAAACATCGAAACACCCTCCCCTGAAGATGATATTGTTTGTTTCACCCGCAAGTATTAAGACAGTGTCAACATATTGTGTTAATACAACTTCTTTTTAAAAAGATATTGGCTCCCTGTAATACATCTATATTAAATAAATACAATTATGAACATCGGGCTCCGAAACATTAAATTTCCCTTCTGTGGGGACTGAAATTTTCAGTGTTAGTAACCAATTGTCTAAAACTATCACTGGTAGGTAAACTTAAAAGTACATGTATCATTTTTAGTTTAACAGAATCAGATTCTACTGTACTCCAAAGGAATTAAAATTCAAATTCACCGATGTACATATCTTTCGTTTCGACATTAAGGCTGTGTTTATCAAGCGATGTCGACATTTTACAAAATGAACATCTGACTCGAAAACATCGGAGACTCTTTCACTATGGGCTGAAGTTCTCTAAATGTAATACACAGTTGCATTTACTATACTGTTTCATTTTATATCACATTTATATCATGAAAGAATAACTTTACATAAATATTTTGTATTAATAGATGCATCGGTTTATGAGCATTTAAATCCACTGATATTTTCAAAGTAAGCCTTAACAGTGCTGCGTATCACTGTTAAGGTAACTGAAAGTACATGTAGCCTATCTAGTTTAACAGAATCAAACTCTACTGTACACCAAGGGAATTAAAAATGAAACAAACCGATGTGTATATATATTTCGTGTCCCAATTAGTGCTGTGTTTATCAAGTGGCATCAACATTTTACAATGTTGTATTTATTTATGTTTAAACAAGGTAAAAGAACATTTGACTCGAAAAGATCGGAGGCTCTTATCTCGTGTGCTTGGGTTTTTATGGCAACTACCAGTGGTGGACAGCTACCATTGTAAAAATTATAGTTAGGAAAAAACAATAGAACCATCGGGTTTTGAAACATCAAAACACCATACCTCAGAAAAGATATTGTTAGGTTCATCCGGAAGTGGTATGACACTGTCAACATATTGTGTTGATACAACTTTTTCTTAAAAAAATATAAGCTTTACTGTAATACATCTGTTTAACATAAATACAATTATGAAGATCGGGCTTCGAAAAGAATGAATGTCAGTTCTCTTGGTACTGAATTTGTTAGGGTTTGTAACCAGAAGTCTAGCACTATCACTGTTAAGTGAAGCCGTAAGTACATGTACCCAATGTAGTTTAACAGAATCAAACCATACTGTACACCAAGGGAATTAAAAATAAAATACACCGACATATATATCTTTCGTGTCGACATTAGTGATGTGTTTATCAAGTGGTGTCGACTTTTAGCATTGTTAATTTTATATATGTTTAAAAATAAGTTAAAAAACATAGTATCCGGAAACAATGGAGGCTCTTACTCTGTGGGCTGAAGTTTTCATGGAACCTACTAGTGTTTGACAGCTTCCATTGTAAAAATTATGGTTTGGGAAAAAACAATAAAAAAAATTAGGTTCCGAAACATCGAAACACCCTCCCATGAAGATGATATTGTTTGTTTCACCTGCCGTCCTGTAATGCATCTATATAAAATAAATACGATTATGAACATCGGGCTCCGAAACATTAAATTTCCCTCCTGTGGGGACTGAAATTTTCAGTGTTAGTAACCAATTGTCTAAAACTATCACTGGTAGGTAAACTTAAAAGTACATGTATCATATTTAGTTTAACAGAATCATATCCTACTGTACTCCAAGGAATTAAAATTGAAATTCACCGACGTACATATCTTTCGTATCGACATTAGTGCTGTGTTTATCAAGCGGTGTTGACATTTTACAAAATGAACATCTGACTCGAAAACATCGGAGACTCTTTCACTATGTGCTGAAGTTCTCTAAGTGTAATACACAGTTGCATTTACTATACTGTTTTATTTTATATCACATTTATGTCATGAAAGAATAACTTTACATAAATATTTTGTATTGATAGATGCATCGGCGAATAAACGTTTAAATCCGCTGATATTTTCGTAATAAGCCTTAACAGTGCTGCGTATCCCTGTTTAGGTAACTGAAAGTACATGTAGCCTATCTAGTTTAACAGAATCAAAATCTACTGTACACCAAGGGAATTAAAAATGAAATAAACCGATGTGTATATATATTTCGTGTCGACATTAGTACTGTGTTTATCAAGTGGCATCGACATTTTACAATGTTGTGTTTATATATGTTAAAATAAGGTAAAAGAATATTTGACTCTAAAACATTGGAGGCTCTTATCTCGTGTGCTTGGGTTTTTATGGCAACTACCAGTGGTGGACAGCTACCATTGTAAAAATTATAGTTAGGAAAAAACAATAAAACCATCGGGTTTTGAAACATCAAAACACCATACCTCAGAAAAGATAGTGTCAGGTTCATCCGGAACTGGTATGACACTGTCAACATATTGTGTTGATACAACTTCTTTTTCAAAAAAATGTAAGCTTTCCTGTAATACATCCATTTAACATAAATACAATTAAGAAGATCGGGCTTCGAAAAGAATGAATGTCAGTTCTCTTGGTACTGAATTTGTTAGGGTTTGTAACCAGAAGTCTAGCACTATCACTGTTAAGTGAAGCCGTAAGTGCATGTACCCTTTGTAGTTTAACAGAATCAAACCATACTGCACACCAAGGGAATTAAAAATAAAATACACCGACATATATATCTTTCCTGTCGACATTAGTGATGTGTTTATCAAGTGGTGTCGACTTTTAGCATTGTTAATTTTATATATGTTTAAAAAAAACGTTAAAAAACATAGTATCCGGAAACAATGGAGGCTCTTACTCTGTGGGCTGAAGTTTTCATGGAACCTACTAGTGTTTGACAGCTTCCATTGTAAAAATTATGGTTTGGGAAAAAACAATAAAAAAAATTAGGTTCCGAAACATCGAAACACCCTCCCATGAAGATGATATTGTTTGTTTCACCTGCCGTCCTGTAATGCATCTATATAAAATAAATACGATTATGAACATCGGGCTCCGAAACATTAAATTTCCCTCCTGTGGGGACTGAAGTTTTCAGTGTTAGTAACCAATTGTCTAAAACTATCACTGGTAGGTAAACTTAAAAGTACATGTATCATATTTAGTTTAACAGAATCAGATCCTACTGTACTCCAAAGGAATTAAAATTGAAATTCACCGACGTACATATCTTTCGTATCGACATTAGTGCTGTGTTTATCAAGCGGTGTTGACATTTTACAAAATGAACATCTGACTCGAAAACATCGGAGACTCTTTCACTATGTGCTGAAGTTCTCTAAGTGTAATACACAGTTGCATTTACTATACTGTTTTATTTTATATCACATTTATGTCATGAAAGAATAACTTTACATAAATATTTTGTATTGATAGATGCATCGGCGAATAAACGTTTAAATCCGCTGATATTTTCGTAGTAAGCCTTAACAGTGCTGCGTATCCCTGTTAAGGTAACTGAAAGTACATGTAGCCTATCTAGTTTAACAGAATCAAAATCTACTGTACACCAAGGGAATTAAAAATGAAATAAACCGATGTGTATATATATTTCGTGTCGACATTAGTACTGTGTTTATCAAGTGGCATCAACATTTTACAATGTTGTGTTTATATATGTTAAAATAAGGTAAAAGAATATTTGACTCTAAAACATTGGAGGCTCTTATCTCGTGTGCTTGGGTTTTTATGGCAACTACCAGTGGTGGACAGCTACCATTGTAAAAATTATAGTTAGGAAAAAACAATAAAACCATCGGGTTTTGAAACATCAAAACACCATACCTCAGAAAAGATAGTGTTAGGTTCATCCGGAACTGGTAAGACACTGTCAACATATTGTGTTGATACAACTTCTTTTTTTAAAAAATGTAAGCTTTACTGTAATACATCCATTTAACATAAATACAATTAAGAAGATCGGGCTTCGAAAAGAATTAATGTCCGTTCTCTTGGTACTGAATTTTTAGTGTTTGTAACCAGAAGTCTAGTACTATCACTGTTAAGTGAAGCTGTAAGTACATGTACCCTATGTAGTTTAACAGAATCAAACCATACTTTACACCAAGGGAATTAAAAAAATAAAATACACCGACATATATATCTTTCGTATCGACATTAGTGATGTGTTTATCAAGTGGTGTCGACTTTTAACATTGTTAATTTTATATATGTTAAAAAAAACGTTAAAGAACGTATAACCCGGAAACAAAGGAGGCTCTTACTCTGTGGGCTGAAGTTTTCATGGAACCTACTAGTGTTGGACAGCTATCATTGTAAAAATTCTGGTTTGGGAAAAAACAATAACAAAATTAGGTTCCAAAACATCGAAACACCCTCCCCTGAAGATGATATTGTTTGTTTCACCCGCAAGTATTAAGACAGTGTCAACATATTGTGTTAATACAACTTCTTTTTAAAAAGATATTGGCTCCCTGTAATACATCTATATTAAATAAATACAATTATGAACATCGGGCTCCGAAACATTAAATTTCCCTTCTGTGGGGACTGAAATTTTCAGTGTTAGTAACCAATTGTCTAAAACTATCACTGGTAGGTAAACTTAAAAGTACATGTATCATTTTTAGTTTAACAAAATCAGATTCTACTGTACTCCAAAGGAATTAAAATTCAAATTCACCGATGTACATATCTTTCGTTTCGACATTAAGGCTGTGTTTATCAAGCGATGTCGACATTTTACAAAATGAACATCTGACTCGAAAACATCGGAGACTCTTTCACTATGGGCTGAAGTTCTCTAAATGTAATACACAGTTGCATTTACTATACTGTTTCATTTTATATCACATTTATATCATGAGAGAATAACTTTACATAAATATTTTGTATTGATAGATGCATCGGTTTATGAGCATTTAAATCCACTGATATTTTCGTAGTAAGCCTTAACAGTGCTGCGTATCACTGTTAAGGTAACTGAAAGTACATGTAGCCTATCTAGTTTAACAGAATCAAACTCTACTGTACACCAAGGGAATTAAAAATGAAACAAACCGATGTGTATATATATTTCGTGTCCAAATTAGTGCTGTGTTTATCAAGTGGCATCAACATTTTACAATGTTGTATTTATTTATGTTTAAACAAGGTAAAAGAACATTTGACTCGAAAAGATCGGAGGCTCTTATCTCGTGTGCTTGGGTTTTTATGGCAACTACCAGTGGTGGACAGCTACCATTGTAAAAATTATAGTTAGGAAAAAACAATAGAACCATCGGGTTTTGAAACATCAAAACACCATACCTCGGAAAAGATATTGTTAGGTTCATCCGGAAGTGGTATGACACTGTCAACATATTGTGTTGATACAACTTTTTCTTAAAAAAATATAAGCTTTACTGTAATACATCTGTTTAACATAAATACAATTATGAAGATCGGGCTTCGAAAAGAATGAATGTCAGTTCTCATGGTACTGAATTTGTTAGGGTTTGTAACCAGAAGTCTAGCACTATCACTGTTAAGTGAAGCCGTAAGTACATGTACCCAATGTAGTTTAACAGAATCATACCATACTGTACACCAAGGGAATTAAAAATAAAATACACCGACATATATATCTTTCGTGTCGACATTAGTGATGTGTTTATCAAGTGGTGTCGACTTTTAGCATTGTTAATTTTATATATGTTTAAAAAAACGTTAAAAAACATAGTATCCGGAAACAATGGAGGCTCTTACTCTGTGGGCTGAAGTTTTCATGGAACCTACTAGTGTTTGACAGCTTCCATTGTAAAAATTATGGTTTGGGAAAAAACAATAAAAAAATTAGGTTCCGAAACATCGAAACACCCTCCCATGAAGATGATATTGTTTGTTTCACCTGCCGTCCTGTAATGCATCTATATAAAATAAATACGATTATGAACATCGGGCTCCGAAACATTAAATTTCCCTCCTGTGGGGACTGAAATTTTCAGTGTTAGTAACCAATTGTCTAAAACTATCACTGGTAGGTAAACTTAAAAGTACATGTATCATATTTAGTTTAACAGAATCAGATCCTACTGTACTCCAAAGGAATTAAAATTGAAATTCACCGACCTACATATCTTTCGTATCGACATTAGTGCTGTGTTTATCAAGCGGTGTTGACATTTTACAAAATGAACATCTGACTCGAAAACATCGGAGACTCTTTCACTATGTGCTGAAGTTCTCTAAGTGTAATACACAGTTGCATTTACTATACTGTTTTATTTTATATCACATTTATGTCATGAAAGAATAACTTTACATAAATATTTTGTATTGATAGATGCATCGGCGAATAACGTTTAAATCCGCTGATATTTTCGTAATAAGCCTTAACAGTGCTGCGTATCCCTGTTAAGGTAACTGAAAGTACATGTAGCCTATCTAGTTTAACAGAATCAAAATCTACTGTACACCAAGGGAATTAAAAATGAAATAAACCGATGTGTATATATATTTCGTGTCGACATTAGTACTGTGTTTATCAAGTGGCATCGACATTTTACAATGTTGTGTTTATATATGTTAAAATAAGGTAAAAGAATATTTGACTCTAAAACATTGGAGGCTCTTATCTCGTGTGCTTGGGTTTTTATGGCAACTACCAGTGGTGGACAGCTACCATTGTAAAAATTATAGTTAGGAAAAAACAATAAAACCATCGGGTTTTGAAACATCAAAACACCATACCTCAGAAAAGATAGTGTCAGGTTCATCCGGAAGTGGTATGACACTGTCAACATATTGTGTTGATACAACTTCTTTTTCAAAAAAATGTAAGCTTTCCTGTAATACATCCATTTAACATAAATACAATTAAGAAGATCGGGCTTCGAAAAGAATGAATGTCAGTTCTCTTGGTACTGAATTTGTTAGGGTTTGTAACCAGAAGTCTAGCACTATCACTGTTAAGTGAAGCCGTAAGTGCATGTACCCTTTGTAGTTTAACAGAATCAAACCATACTGTACACCAAGGGAATTAAAAATAAAATACACCGACATATATATCTTTCCTGTCGACATTAGTGATGTGTTTATCAAGTGGTGTCGACTTTTAGCATTGTTAATTTTATATATGTTTAAAAAAAACGTTAAAAAACATAGTATCCGGAAACAATGGAGGCTCTTACTCTGTGGGCTGAAGTTTTCATGGAACCTACTAGTGTTTGACAGCTTCCATTGTAAAAATTATGGTTTGGGAAAAAACAATAAAAAAAATTAGGTTCCGAAACATCGAAACACCCTCCCATGAAGATGATATTGTTTGTTTCACCTGCCGTCCTGTAATGCATCTATATAAAATAAATACGATTATGAACATCGGGCTCCGAAACATTAAATTTCCCTCCTGTGGGGACTGAAGTTTTCAGTGTTAGTAACCAATTGTCTAAAACTATCACTGGTAGGTAAACTTAAAAGTACATGTATCATATTTAGTTTAACAGAATCAGATCCTACTGTACTCCAAAGGAATTAAAATTGAAATTCACCGACCTACATATCTTTCGTATCGACATTAGTGCTGTGTTTATCAAGCGGTGTTGACATTTTACAAAATGAACATCTGACTCGAAAACATCGGAGACTCTTTCACTATGTGCTGAAGTTCTCTAAGTGTAATACACAGTTGCATTTACTATACTGTTTTATTTTATATCACATTTATGTCATGAAAGAATAACTTTACATAAATATTTTGTATTGATAGATGCATCGGCGAATAAACGTTTAAATCCGCTGATATTTTCGTAGTAAGCCTTAACAGTGCTGCGTATCCCTGTTAAGGTAACTGAAAGTACATGTAGCCTATCTAGTTTAACAGAATCAAAATCTACTGTACACCAAGGGAATTAAAAATGAAATAAACCGATGTGTATATATATTTCGTGTCGACATTAGTACTGTGTTTATCAAGTGGCATCAACATTTTACAATGTTGTGTTTATATATGTTAAAATAAGGTAAAAGAATATTTGACTCTAAAACATTGGAGGCTCTTATCTCGTGTGCTTGGGTTTTTATGGCAACTACCAGTGGTGGACAGCTACCATTGTAAAAATTATAGTTAGGAAAAAACAATAAAACCATCGGGTTTTGAAACATCAAAACACCATACCTCAGAAAAGATAGTGTTAGGTTCATCCGGAACTGGTAAGACACTGTCAACATATTGTGTTGATACAACTTCTTTTTTTAAAAAATGTAAGCTTTACTGTAATACATCCATTTAACATAAATACAATTAAGAAGATCGGGCTTCGAAAAGAATTAATGTCCGTTCTCTTGGTACTGAATTTTTAGTGTTTGTAACCAGAAGTCTAGTACTATCACTGTTAAGTGAAGCTGTAAGTACATGTACCCTATGTAGTTTAACAGAATCAAACCATACTTTACACCAAGGGAATTAAAAAAATAAAATACACCGACATATATATCTTTCGTATCGACATTAGTGATGTGTTTATCAAGTGGTGTCGACTTTTAACATTGTTAATTTTATATATGTTTAAAAAAAACGTTAAAGAACGTATAACCCGGAAACAAAGGAGGCTCTTACTCTGTGGGCTGAAGTTTTCATGGAACCTACTAGTGTTGGACAGCTATCATTGTAAAAATTCTGGTTTGGGAAAAAACAATAACAAAATTAGGTTCCAAAACATCGAAACACCCTCCCCTGAAGATGATATTGTTTGTTTCACCCGCAAGTATTAAGACAGTGTCAACATATTGTGTTAATACAACTTCTTTTTAAAAAGATATTGGCTCCCTGTAATACATCTATATTAAATAAATACAATTATGAACATCGGGCTCCGAAACATTAAATTTCCCTTCTGTGGGGACTGAAATTTTCAGTGTTAGTAACCAATTGTCTAAAACTATCACTGGTAGGTAAACTTAAAAGTACATGTATCATTTTTAGTTTAACAAAATCAGATTCTACTGTACTCCAAAGGAATTAAAATTCAAATTCACCGATGTACATATCTTTCGTTTCGACATTAAGGCTGTGTTTATCAAGCGATGTCGACATTTTACAAAATGAACATCTGACTCGAAAACATCGGAGACTCTTTCACTATGGGCTGAAGTTCTCTAAATGTAATACACAGTTGCATTTACTATACTGTTTCATTTTATATCACATTTATATCATGAGAGAATAACTTTACATAAATATTTTGTATTAATAGATGCATCGGTTTATGAGCATTTAAATCCACTGATATTTTCGTAGTAAGCCTTAACAGTGCTGCGTATCACTGTTAAGGTAACTGAAAGTACATGTAGCCTATCTAGTTTAACAGAATCAAACTCTACTGTACACCAAGGGAATTAAAAATGAAACAAACCGATGTGTATATATATTTCGTGTCCCAATTAGTGCTGTGTTTATCAAGTGGCATCAACATTTTACAATGTTGTATTTATTTATGTTTAAACAAGGTAAAAGAACATTTGACTCGAAAAGATCGGAGGCTCTTATCTCGTGTGCTTGGGTTTTTATGGCAACTACCAGTGGTGGACAGCTACCATTGTAAAAATTATAGTTAGGAAAAAACAATAGAACCATCGGGTTTTGAAACATCAAAACACCATACCTCGGAAAAGATATTGTTAGGTTCATCCGGAAGTGGTATGACACTGTCAACATATTTTGTTGATACAACTTTTTCTTAAAAAAATAAGCTTTACTGTAATACATCTGTTTAACATAAATACAATTATGAAGATCGGGCTTCGAAAAGAATGAATGTCAGTTCTCATGGTACTGAATTTGTTAGGGTTTGTAACCAGAAGTCTAGCACTATCACTGTTAAGTGAAGCCGTAAGTACATGTACCCAATGTAGTTTAACAGAATCATACCATACTGTACACCAAGGGAATTAAAAATAAAATACACCGACATATATATCTTTCGTGTCGACATTAGTGATGTGTTTATCAAGTGGTGTCGACTTTTAGCATTGTTAATTTTATATATGTTTAAAAATAAGTTAAAAAACATAGTATCCGGAAACAATGGAGGCTCTTACTCTGTGGGCTGAAGTTTTCATGGAACCTACTAGTGTTTGACAGCTTCCATTGTAAAAATTATGGTTTGGGAAAAAACAATAAAAAAATTAGGTTCCGAAACATCGAAACACCCTCCCATGAAGATGATATTGTTTGTTTCACCTGCCGTCCTGTAATGCATCTATATAAAATAAATACGATTATGAACATCGGGCTCCGAAACATTAAATTTCCCTCCTGTGGGGACTGAAATTTTCAGTGTTAGTAACCAATTGTCTAAAACTATCACTGGTAGGTAAACTTAAAAGTACATGTATCATATTTAGTTTAACAGAATCATATCCTACTGTACTCCAAGGAATTAAAATTGAAATTCACCGACGTACATATCTTTCGTATCGACATTAGTGCTGTGTTTATCAAGCGGTGTTGACATTTTACAAAATGAACATCTGACTCGAAAACATCGGAGACTCTTTCACTATGTGCTGAAGTTCTCTAAGTGTAATACACAGTTGCATTTACTATACTGTTTTATTTTATATCACATTTATGTCATGAAAGAATAACTTTACATAAATATTTTGTATTGATAGATGCATCGGCGAATAAACGTTTAAATCCGCTGATATTTTCGTAATAAGCCTTAACAGTGCTGCGTATCCCTGTTAAGGTAACTGAAAGTACATGTAGCCTATCTAGTTTAACAGAATCAAAATCTACTGTACACCAAGGGAATTAAAAATGAAATAAACCGATGTGTATATATATTTCGTGTCGACATTAGTACTGTGTTTATCAAGTGGCATCGACATTTTACAATGTTGTGTTTATATATGTTAAAATAAGGTAAAAGAATATTTGACTCTAAAACATTGGAGGCTCTTATCTCGTGTGCTTGGGTTTTTATGGCAACTACCAGTGGTGGACAGCTACCATTGTAAAAATTATAGTTAGGAAAAAACAATAAAACCATCGGGTTTTGAAACATCAAAACACCATACCTCAGAAAAGATAGTGTCAGGTTCATCCGGAACTGGTATGACACTGTCAACATATTGTGTTGATACAACTTCTTTTTCAAAAAAATGTAAGCTTTCCTGTAATACATCCATTTAACATAAATACAATTAAGAAGATCGGGCTTCGAAAAGAATGAATGTCAGTTCTCTTGGTACTGAATTTGTTAGGGTTTGTAACCAGAAGTCTAGTACTATCACTGTGAAGTGAAGCTGTAAGTACATGTACCCTATGTAGTTTAACAGAATCAAACCATACTGCACACCAAGGGAATTAAAAATAAAATACACCGACATATATATCTTTCGTATCGACATTAGTGATGTGTTTATCAAGTGGTGTCGACTTTTAACATTGTTAATTTTATATATGTTTAAAAAAAACGTTAAAGAACGTATAACCCGGAAACAATGGAGGCTCTTACTCTGTGGGCTGAAGTTTTCATGGAACCTACTAGTGTTTGACAGCTTCCATTGTAAAAATTATGGTTTGGGAAAAAACAATAAAAAAAATTAGGTTCCGAAACATCGAAACACCCTCCCCTGAAGATGATATTGTTTGTTTCACCCGCAAGTATTAAGACAGTGTCAACATATTGTGTTAATACAACTTCTTTTTAAAAAGATATTGGCTCCCTGTAATACATCTATATTAAATAAATACAATTATGAACATCGGGCTCCGAAACATTAAATTTCCCTTCTGTGGGGACTGAAGTTTTCAGTGTTAGTAACCAATTGTCTAAAACTATCACTGGTAGGTAAACTTAAAAGTACATGTATCATATTTAGTTTAACAGAATCAGATCCTACTGTACTCCAAAGGAATTAAAATTGAAATTCACCGACGTACATATCTTTCGTATCGACATTAGTGCTGTGTTTATCAAGCGGTGTTGACATTTTACAAAATGAACATCTGACTCGAAAACATCGGAGACTCTTTCACTATGTGCTGAAGTTCTCTAAGTGTAATACACAGTTGCATTTACTATACTGTTTTATTTTATATCACATTTATGTCATGAAAGAATAACTTTACATAAATATTTTGTATTGATAGATGCATCGGCGAATAACGTTTAAATCCGCTGATATTTTCGTAATAAGCCTTAACAGTGCTGCGTATCCCTGTTAAGGTAACTGAAAGTACATGTAGCCTATCTAGTTTAACAGAATCAAAATCTACTGTACACCAAGGGAATTAAAAATGAAATAAACCGATGTGTATATATATTTCGTGTCGACATTAGTACTGTGTTTATCAAGTGGCATCGACATTTTACAATGTTGTATTTATTTATGTTTAAACAAGGTAAAAGAACATTTGACTCGAAAAGATCGGAGGCTCTTATCTCGTGTGCTTGGGTTTTTATAGCAACTACCAGTGGTGGACAGCTACCATTGTAAAAATTATAGTTAGGAAAAAACAATAAAACCATCGGGTTTTGAAACATCAAAACACCATACCTCAGAAAAGATAGTGTCAGGTTCATCCGGAACTGGTATGACACTGTCAACATATTGTGTTGATACAACTTCTTTTTCAAAAAAATGTAAGCTTTCCTGTAATACATCCATTTAACATAAATACAATTAAGAAGATCGGGCTTCGAAAAGAATGAATGTCAGTTCTCTTGGTACTGAATTTGTTAGGGTTTGTAACCAGAAGTCTAGCACTATCACTGTTAAGTGAAGCCGTAAGTACATGTACCCTATGTAGTTTAACAGAATCAAACCATACTGTACACCAAGGGAATTAAAAATAAAATACACCGACAGATATATCTTTCGTGTCGACATTAGTGATGTGTTTATCAAGTGGTGTCGACTTTTAGCATTGTTAATTTTATATATGTTTAAAACAAACGTTAAAAAACATAGTATCCGGAAACAATGGAGGCTCTTACTCTGTGGGCTGAAGTTTTCATGGAACCTACTAGTGTTTGACAGCTTCCATTGTAAAAATTATGGTTTGGGAAAAAACAATAAAAAAAATTAGGTTCCGAAACATCGAAACACCCTCCCATGAAGATGATATTGTTTGTTTCAAATTCAAATTCACCGATGTACATATCTTTCGTTTCGACATTAAGGCTGTGTTTATCAAGCGATGTCGACATTTTACAAAATGAACATCTGACTCGAAAACATCGGAGACTCTTTCGCTATGGGCTGAAGTTCTCTAAATGTAATACACAGTTGCATTTACTATACTGTTTCATTTTATATCACATTTATATCATGAAAGAATAACTTTACATAAATATTTTGTATTAATAGATGCATCGGTTTATGAGCATTTAAATCCACTGATATTTTCAAAGTAAGCCTTAACAGTGCTGCGTATCACTGTTAAGGTAACTGAAAGTACATGTAGCCTATCTAGTTTAACAGAATCAAACTCTACTGTACACCAAGGGAATTAAAAATGAAACAAACCGATGTGTATATATATTTCGTGTCCCAATTAGTGCTGTGTTTATCAAGTGGCATCAACATTTTACAATGTTGTATTTATTTATGTTTAAACAAGGTAAAAGAACATTTGACTCGAAAAGATCGGAGGCTCTTATCTCGTGTGCTTGGGTTTTTATGGCAACTACCAGTGGTGGACAGCTACCATTGTAAAAATTATAGTTAGGAAAAAACAATAGAACCATCGGGTTTTGAAACATCAAAACACAATACCTCGGAAAAGATATTGTTAGGTTCATCCGGAAGTGGTATGACACTGTCAACATATTGTGTTGATACAACTTTTTCTTAAACAAAATATAAGCTTTACTGTAATACATCTGTTTAACATAAATACAATTATGAAGATCGGGCTTCGAAAAGAATGAATGTCAGTTCTCTTGGTACTGAATTTGTTAGGGTTTGTAACCAGAAGTCTAGCACTATCACTGTTAAGTGAAGCCGTAAGTACATGTACCCAATGTAGTTTAACAGAATCAAACCATACTGTACACCAAGGGAATTAAAAATAAAATACACCGACATATATATCTTTCGTGTCGACATTAGTGATGTGTTTATCAAGTGGTGTCGACTTTTAGCATTGTTTATTTTATATATGTTTAAAAATAAGTTAAAAAACATAGTATCCGGAAACAATGGAGGCTCTTACTCTGTGGGCTGAAGTTTTCATGGAACCTACTAGTGTTTGACAGCTTCCATTGTAAAAATTATGGTTTGGGAAAAAACAATAAAAAAAATTAGGTTCCGAAACATCGAAACACCCTCCCATGAAGATGATATTGTTTGTTTCACCTGCCGTCCTGTAATGCATCTATATAAAATAAATACGATTATGAACATCGGGCTCCGAAACATTAAATTTCCCTCCTGTGGGGACTGAAATTTTCAGTGTTAGTAACCAATTGTCTAAAACTATCACTGGTAGGTAAACTTAAAAGTACATGTATCATATTTAGTTTAACAGAATCATATCCTACTGTACTCCAAGGAATTAAAATTGAAATTCACCGACGTACATATCTTTCGTATCGACATTAGTGCTGTGTTTATCAAGCGGTGTTGACATTTTACAAAATGAACATCTGACTCGAAAACATCGGAGACTCTTTCACTATGTGCTGAAGTTCTCTAAGTGTAATACACAGTTGCATTTACTATACTGTTTTATTTTATATCACATTTATGTCATGAAAGAATAACTTTACATAAATATTTTGTATTGATAGATGCATCGGCGAATAAACGTTTAAATCCGCTGATATTTTCGTAATAAGCCTTAACAGTGCTGCGTATCCCTGTTAAGGTAACTGAAAGTACATGTAGCCTATCTAGTTTAACAGAATCAAAATCTACTGTACACCAAGGGAATTAAAAATGAAATAAACCGATGTGTATATATATTTCGTGTCGACATTAGTACTGTGTTTATCAAGTGGCATCGACATTTTACAATGTTGTGTTTATATATGTTAAAATAAGGTAAAAGAATATTTGACTCTAAAACATTGGAGGCTCTTATCTCGTGTGCTTGGGTTTTTATGGCAACTACCAGTGGTGGACAGCTACCATTGTAAAAATTATAGTTAGGAAAAAACAATAAAACCATCGGGTTTTGAAACATCAAAACACCATACCTCAGAAAAGATAGTGTCAGGTTCATTCGGAAGTGGTATGACACTGTCAACATATTGTGTTGATACAACTTCTTTTTCAAAAAAATGTAAGCTTTCCTGTAATACATCCATTTAACATAAATACAATTAAGAAGATCGGGCTTCGAAAAGAATGAATGTCAGTTCTCTTGGTACTGAATTTGTTAGGGTTTGTAACCAGAAGTCTAGCACTATCACTGTTAAGTGAAGCCGTAAGTGCATGTACCCTTTGTAGTTTAACAGAATCAAACCATACTGTACACCAAGGGAATTAAAAATAAAATACACCGACATATATATCTTTCCTGTCGACATTAGTGATGTGTTTATCAAGTGGTGTCGACTTTTAGCATTGTTAATTTTATATATGTTTAAAAAAAACGTTAAAAAACATAGTATCCGGAAACAATGGAGGCTCTTACTCTGTGGGCTGAAGTTTTCATGGAACCTACTAGTGTTTGACAGCTTCCATTGTAAAAATTATGGTTTGGGAAAAAACAATAAAAAAAATTAGGTTCCGAAACATCGAAACACCCTCCCATGAAGATGATATTGTTTGTTTCACCTGCCGTCCTGTAATGCATCTATATAAAATAAATACGATTATGAACATCGGGCTCCGAAACATTAAATTTCCCTCCTGTGGGGACTGAAGTTTTCAGTGTTAGTAACCAATTGTCTAAAACTATCACTGGTAGGTAAACTTAAAAGTACATGTATCATATTTAGTTTAACAGAATCAGATCCTACTGTACTCCAAAGGAATTAAAATTGAAATTCACCGACGTACATATCTTTCGTATCGACATTAGTGCTGTGTTTATCAAGCGGTGTTGACATTTTACAAAATGAACATCTGACTCGAAAACATCGGAGACTCTTTCACTATGTGCTGAAGTTCTCTAAGTGTAATACACAGTTGCATTTACTATACTGTTTTATTTTATATCACATTTATGTCATGAAAGAATAACTTTACATAAATATTTTGTATTGATAGATGCATCGGCGAATAAACGTTTAAATCCGCTGATATTTTCGTAGTAAGCCTTAACAGTGCTGCGTATCCCTGTTAAGGTAACTGAAAGTACATGTAGCCTATCTAGTTTAACAGAATCAAAATCTACTGTACACCAAGGGAATTAAAAATGAAATAAACCGATGTGTATATATATTTCGTGTCGACATTAGTACTGTGTTTATCAAGTGGCATCAACATTTTACAATGTTGTGTTTATATATGTTAAAATAAGGTAAAAGAATATTTGACTCTAAAACATTGGAGGCTCTTATCTCGTGTGCTTGGGTTTTTATGGCAACTACCAGTGGTGGACAGCTACCATTGTAAAAATTATAGTTAGGAAAAAACAATAAAACCATCGGGTTTTGAAACATCAAAACACCATACCTCAGAAAAGATAGTGTTAGGTTCATCCGGAACTGGTAAGACACTGTCAACATATTGTGTTGATACAACTTCTTTTTTTAAAAAATGTAAGCTTTACTGTAATACATCCATTTAACATAAATACAATTAAGAAGATCGGGCTTCGAAAAGAATTAATGTCCGTTCTCTTGGTACTGAATTTTTAGTGTTTGTAACCAGAAGTCTAGTACTATCACTGTTAAGTGAAGCTGTAAGTACATGTACCCTATGTAGTTTAACAGAATCAAACCATACTTTACACCAAGGGAATTAAAAAAATAAAATACACCGACATATATATCTTTCGTATCGACATTAGTGATGTGTTTATCAAGTGGTGTCGACTTTTAACATTGTTAATTTTATATATGTTTAAAAAAAACGTTAAAGAACGTATAACCCGGAAACAAAGGAGGCTCTTACTCTGTGGGCTGAAGTTTTCATGGAACCTACTAGTGTTGGACAGCTATCATTGTAAAAATTCTGGTTTGGGAAAAAACAATAACAAAATTAGGTTCCAAAACATCGAAACACCCTCCCCTGAAGATGATATTGTTTGTTTCACCCGCAAGTATTAAGACAGTGTCAACATATTGTGTTAATACAACTTCTTTTTAAAAAGATATTGGCTCCCTGTAATACATCTATATTAAATAAATACAATTATGAACATCGGGCTCCGAAACATTAAATTTCCCTTCTGTGGGGACTGAAATTTTCAGTGTTAGTAACCAATTGTCTAAAACTATCACTGGTAGGTAAACTTAAAAGTACATGTATCATTTTTAGTTTAACAAAATCAGATTCTACTGTACTCCAAAGGAATTAAAATTCAAATTCACCGATGTACATATCTTTCGTTTCGACATTAAGGCTGTGTTTATCAAGCGATGTCGACATTTTACAAAATGAACATCTGACTCGAAAACATCGGAGACTCTTTCACTATGGGCTGAAGTTCTCTAAATGTAATACACAGTTGCATTTACTATACTGTTTCATTTTATATCACATTTATATCATGAGAGAATAACTTTACATAAATATTTTGTATTAATAGATGCATCGGTTTATGAGCATTTAAATCCACTGATATTTTCGTAGTAAGCCTTAACAGTGCTGCGTATCACTGTTAAGGTAACTGAAAGTACATGTAGCCTATCTAGTTTAACAGAATCAAACTCTACTGTACACCAAGGGAATTAAAAATGAAACAAACCGATGTGTATATATATTTCGTGTCCCAATTAGTGCTGTGTTTATCAAGTGGCATCAACATTTTACAATGTTGTATTTATTTATGTTTAAACAAGGTAAAAGAACATTTGACTCGAAAAGATCGGAGGCTCTTATCTCGTGTGCTTGGGTTTTTATGGCAACTACCAGTGGTGGACAGCTACCATTGTAAAAATTATAGTTAGGAAAAAACAATAGAACCATCGGGTTTTGAAACATCAAAACACCATACCTCGGAAAAGATATTGTTAGGTTCATCCGGAAGTGGTATGACACTGTCAACATATTGTGTTGATACAACTTTTTCTTAAAAAAATATAAGCTTTTCTGTAATACATCTGTTTAACATAAATACAATTATGAAGATCGGGCTTCGAAAAGAATGAATGTCAGTTCTCATGGTACTGAATTTGTTAGGGTTTGTAACCAGAAGTCTAGCACTATCACTGTTAAGTGAAGCCGTAAGTACATGTACCCAATGTAGTTTAACAGAATCATACCATACTGTACACCAAGGGAATTAAAAATAAAATACACCGACATATATATCTTTCGTGTCGACATTAGTGATGTGTTTATCAAGTGGTGTCGACTTTTAGCATTGTTAATTTTATATATGTTTAAAAAAACGTTAAAAAACATAGTATCCGGAAACAATGGAGGCTCTTACTCTGTGGGCTGAAGTTTTCATGGAACCTACTAGTGTTTGACAGCTTCCATTGTAAAAATTATGGTTTGGGAAAAAACAATAAAAAAATTAGGTTCCGAAACATCGAAACACCCTCCCATGAAGATGATATTGTTTGTTTCACCTGCCGTCCTGTAATGCATCTATATAAAATAAATACGATTATGAACATCGGGCTCCGAAACATTAAATTTCCCTCCTGTGGGGACTGAAATTTTCAGTGTTAGTAACCAATTGTCTAAAACTATCACTGGTAGGTAAACTTAAAAGTACATGTATCATATTTAGTTTAACAGAATCAGATCCTACTGTACTCCAAAGGAATTAAAATTGAAATTCACCGACGTACATATCTTTCGTATCGACATTAGTGCTGTGTTTATCAAGCGGTGTTGACATTTTACAAAATGAACATCTGACTCGAAAACATCGGAGACTCTTTCACTATGTGCTGAAGTTCTCTAAGTGTAATACACAGTTGCATTTACTATACTGTTTTATTTTATATCACATTTATGTCATGAAAGAATAACTTTACATAAATATTTTGTATTGATAGATGCATCGGCGAATAACGTTTAAATCCGCTGATATTTTCGTAATAAGCCTTAACAGTGCTGCGTATCCCTGTTAAGGTAACTGAAAGTACATGTAGCCTATCTAGTTTAACAGAATCAAAATCTACTGTACACCAAGGGAATTAAAAATGAAATAAACCGATGTGTATATATATTTCGTGTCGACATTAGTACTGTGTTTATCAAGTGGCATCGACATTTTACAATGTTGTATTTATTTATGTTTAAACAAGGTAAAAGAACATTTGACTCGAAAAGATCGGAGGCTCTTATCTCGTGTGCTTGGGTTTTTATAGCAACTACCAGTGGTGGACAGCTACCATTGTAAAAATTATAGTTAGGAAAAAACAATAAAACCATCGGGTTTTGAAACATCAAAACACCATACCTCAGAAAAGATAGTGTCAGGTTCATCCGGAAGTGGTATGACACTGTCAACATATTGTGTTGATACAACTTCTTTTTCAAAAAAATGTAAGCTTTCCTGTAATACATCCATTTAACATAAATACAATTAAGAAGATCGGGCTTCGAAAAGAATGAATGTCAGTTCTCTTGGTACTGAATTTGTTAGGGTTTGTAACCAGAAGTCTAGCACTATCACTGTTAAGTGAAGCCGTAAGTACATGTACCCTATGTTGTTTAACAGAATCAAACCATACTGTACACCAAGGGAATTAAAAATAAAATACACCGACAGATATATCTTTCGTGTCGACATTAGTGATGTGTTTATCAAGTGGTGTCGACTTTTAGCATTGTTAATTTTATATATGTTTAAAACAAACGTTAAAAAACATAGTATCCGGAAACAATGGAGGCTCTTACTCTGTGGGCTGAAGTTTTCATGGAACCTACTAGTGTTTGACAGCTTCCATTGTAAAAATTATGGTTTGGGAAAAAACAATAAAAAAAATTAGGTTCCGAAACATCGAAACACCCTCCCATGAAGATGATATTGTTTGTTTCAAATTCAAATTCACCGATGTACATATCTTTCGTTTCGACATTAAGGCTGTGTTTATCAAGCGATGTCGACATTTTACAAAATGAACATCTGACTCGAAAACATCGGAGACTCTTTCGCTATGGGCTGAAGTTCTCTAAATGTAATACACAGTTGCATTTACTATACTGTTTCATTTTATATCACATTTATATCATGAAAGAATAACTTTACATAAATATTTTGTATTAATAGATGCATCGGTTTATGAGCATTTAAATCCACTGATATTTTCAAAGTAAGCCTTAACAGTGCTGCGTATCACTGTTAAGGTAACTGAAAGTACATGTAGCCTATCTAGTTTAACAGAATCAAACTCTACTGTACACCAAGGGAATTAAAAATGAAACAAACCGATGTGTATATATATTTCGTGTCCCAATTAGTGCTGTGTTTATCAAGTGGCATCAACATTTTACAATGTTGTATTTATTTATGTTTAAACAAGGTAAAAGAACATTTGACTCGAAAAGATCGGAGGCTCTTATCATGTGTGCTTGGGTTTTTATGGCAACTACCAGTGGTGGACAGCTACCATTGTAAAAATTATAGTTAGGAAAAAACAATAGAACCATCGGGTTTTGAAACATCAAAACACCATACCTCGGAAAAGATATTGTTAGGTTCATCCGGAAGTGGTATGACACTGTCAACATATTGTGTTGATACAACTTTTTCTTAAACAAAATATAAGCTTTACTGTAATACATCTGTTTAACATAAATACAATTATGAAGATCGGGCTTCGAAAAGAATGAATGTCAGTTCTCTTGGTACTGAATTTGTTAGGGTTTGTAACCAGAAGTCTAGCACTATCACTGTTAAGTGAAGCCGTAAGTACATGTACCCAATGTAGTTTAACAGAATCAAACCATACTGTACACCAAGGGAATTAAAAATAAAATACACCGACATATATATCTTTCGTGTCGACATTAGTGATGTGTTTATCAAGTGGTGTCGACTTTTAGCATTGTTTATTTTATATATGTTTAAAAATAAGTTAAAAAACATAGTATCCGGAAACAATGGAGGCTCTTACTCTGTGGGCTGAAGTTTTCATGGAACCTACTAGTGTTTGACAGCTTCCATTGTAAAAATTATGGTTTGGGAAAAAACAATAAAAAAAATTAGGTTCCGAAACATCGAAACACCCTCCCATGAAGATGATATTGTTTGTTTCACCTGCCGTCCTGTAATGCATCTATATAAAATAAATACGATTATGAACATCGGGCTCCGAAACATTAAATTTCCCTCCTGTGGGGACTGAAATTTTCAGTGTTAGTAACCAATTGTCTAAAACTATCACTGGTAGGTAAACTTAAAAGTACATGTATCATATTTAGTTTAACAGAATCATACCCTACTGTACTCCAAGGAATTAAAATTGAAATTCACCGACGTACATATCTTTCGTATCGACATTAGTGCTGTGTTTATCAAGCGGTGTTGACATTTTACAAAATGAACATCTGACTCGAAAACATCGGAGACTCTTTCACTATGTGCTGAAGTTCTCTAAGTGTAATACACAGTTGCATTTACTATACTGTTTTATTTTATATCACATTTATGTCATGAAAGAATAACTTTACATAAATATTTTGTATTGATAGATGCATCGGCGAATAAACGTTTAAATCCGCTGATATTTTCGTAATAAGCCTTAACAGTGCTGCGTATCCCTGTTAAGGTAACTGAAAGTACATGTAGCCTATCTAGTTTAACAGAATCAAAATCTACTGTACACCAAGGGAATTAAAAATGAAATAAACCGATGTGTATATATATTTCGTGTCGACATTAGTACTGTGTTTATCAAGTGGCATCGACATTTTACAATGTTGTGTTTATATATGTTAAAATAAGGTAAAAGAATATTTGACTCTAAAACATTGGAGGCTCTTATCTCGTGTGCTTGGGTTTTTATGGCAACTACCAGTGGTGGACAGCTACCATTGTAAAAATTATAGTTAGGAAAAAACAATAAAACCATCGGGTTTTGAAACATCAAAACACCATACCTCAGAAAAGATAGTGTCAGGTTCATCCGGAAGTGGTATGACACTGTCAACATATTGTGTTGATACAACTTCTTTTTCAAAAAAATGTAAGCTTTCCTGTAATACATCCATTTAACATAAATACAATTAAGAAGATCGGGCTTCGAAAAGAATGAATGTCAGTTCTCTTGGTACTGAATTTGTTAGGGTTTGTAACCAGAAGTCTAGCACTATCACTGTTAAGTGAAGCCGTAAGTGCATGTACCCTTTGTAGTTTAACAGAATCATACCATACTGTACACCAAGGGAATTAAAAATAAAATACACCGACATATATATCTTTCCTGTCGACATTAGTGATGTGTTTATCAAGTGGTGTCGACTTTTAGCATTGTTAATTTTATATATGTTTAAAAAAAACGTTAAAAAACATAGTATCCGGAAACAATGGAGGCTCTTACTCTGTGGGCTGAAGTTTTCATGGAACCTACTAGTGTTTGACAGCTTCCATTGTAAAAATTATGGTTTGGGAAAAAACAATAAAAAAAATTAGGTTCCGAAACATCGAAACACCCTCCCATGAAGATGATATTGTTTGTTTCACCTGCCGTCCTGTAATGCATCTATATAAAATAAATACGATTATGAACATCGGGCTCCGAAACATTAAATTTCCCTCCTGTGGGGACTGAAGTTTTCAGTGTTAGTAACCAATTGTCTAAAACTATCACTGGTAGGTAAACTTAAAAGTACATGTATCATATTTAGTTTAACAGAATCAGATCCTACTCTCCTCCAAAGGAATTAAAATTGAAATTCACCGACGTACATATCTTTCGTATCGACATTAGTGCTGTGTTTATCAAGCGGTGTTGACATTTTACAAAATGAACATCTGACTCGAAAACATCGGAGACTCTTTCACTATGTGCTGAAGTTCTCTAAGTGTAATACACAGTTGCATTTACTATACTGTTTTATTTTATATCACATTTATGTCATGAAAGAATAACTTTACATAAATATTTTGTATTGATAGATGCATCGGCGAATAAACGTTTAAATCCGCTGATATTTTCGTAGTAAGCCTTAACAGTGCTGCGTATCCCTGTTAAGGTAACTGAAAGTACATGTAGCCTATCTAGTTTAACAGAATCAAAATCTACTGTACACCAAGGGAATTAAAAATGAAATAAACCGATGTGTATATATATTTCGTGTCGACATTAGTACTGTGTTTATCAAGTGGCATCAACATTTTACAATGTTGTGTTTATATATGTTAAAATAAGGTAAAAGAATATTTGACTCTAAAACATTGGAGGCTCTTATCTCGTGTGCTTGGGTTTTTATGGCAACTACCAGTGGTGGACAGCTACCATTGTAAAAATTATAGTTAGGAAAAAACAATAAAACCATCGGGTTTTGAAACATCAAAACACCATACCTCAGAAAAGATAGTGTTAGGTTCATCCGGAACTGGTAAGACACTGTCAACATATTGTGTTGATACAACTTCTTTTTTTAAAAAATGTAAGCTTTACTGTAATACATCCATTTAACATAAATACAATTAAGAAGATCGGGCTTCGAAAAGAATTAATGTCCGTTCTCTTGGTACTGAATTTTTAGTGTTTGTAACCAGAAGTCTAGTACTATCACTGTTAAGTGAAGCTGTAAGTACATGTACCCTATGTAGTTTAACAGAATCAAACCATACTTTACACCAAGGGAATTAAAAAAATAAAATACACCGACATATATATCTTTCGTATCGACATTAGTGATGTGTTTATCAAGTGGTGTCGACTTTTAACATTGTTAATTTTATATATGTTTAAAAAAAACGTTAAAGAACGTATAACCCGGAAACAAAGGAGGCTCTTACTCTGTGGGCTGAAGTTTTCATGGAACCTACTAGTGTTGGACAGCTATCATTGTAAAAATTCTGGTTTGGGAAAAAACAATAACAAAATTAGGTTCCAAAACATCGAAACACCCTCCCCTGAAGATGATATTGTTTGTTTCACCCGCAAGTATTAAGACAGTGTCAACATATTGTGTTAATACAACTTCTTTTTAAAAAGATATTGGCTCCCTGTAATACATCTATATTAAATAAATACAATTATGAACATCGGGCTCCGAAACATTAAATTTCCCTTCTGTGGGGACTGAAATTTTCAGTGTTAGTAACCAATTGTCTAAAACTATCACTGGTAGGTAAACTTAAAAGTACATGTATCATTTTTAGTTTAACAGAATCAGATTCTACTGTACTCCAAAGGAATTAAAATTCAAATTCACCGATGTACATATCTTTCGTTTCGACATTAAGGCTGTGTTTATCAAGCGATGTCGACATTTTACAAAATAAACATCTGACTCGAAAACATCGGAGACTCTTTCACTATGGGCTGAAGTTCTCTAAATGTAATACACAGTTGCATTTACTATACTGTTTCATTTTATATCACATTTATATCATGAGAGAATAACTTTACATAAATATTTTGTATTAATAGATGCATCGGTTTATGAGCATTTAAATCCACTGATATTTTCGTAGTAAGCCTTAACAGTGCTGCGTATCACTGTTAAGGTAACTGAAAGTACATGTAGCCTATCTAGTTTAACAGAATCAAACTCTACTGTACACCAAGGGAATTAGAAATGAAACAAACCGATGTGTATATATATTTCGTGTCCCAATTAGTGCTGTGTTTATCAAGTGGCATCAACATTTTACAATGTTGTATTTATTTATGTTTAAACAAGGTAAAAGAACATTTGACTCGAAAAGATCGGAGGCTCTTATCTCGTGTGCTTGGGTTTTTATGGCAACTACCAGTGGTGGACAGCTACCATTGTAAAAATTATAGTTAGGAAAAAACAATAGAACCATCGGGTTTTGAAACATCAAAACACCATACCTCGGAAAAGATATTGTTAGGTTCATCCGGAAGTGGTATGACACTGTCAACATATTGTGTTGATACAACTTTTTCTTAAAAAAATATAAGCTTTACTGTAATACATCTGTTTAACATAAATACAATTATGAAGATCGGGCTTCGAAAAGAATGAATGTCAGTTCTCATGGTACTGAATTTGTTAGGGTTTGTAACCAGAAGTCTAGCACTATCACTGTTAAGTGAAGCCGTAAGTACATGTACCCAATGTAGTTTAACAGAATCATACCATACTGTACACCAAGGGAATTAAAAATAAAATACACCGACATATATATCTTTCGTGTCGACATTAGTGATGTGTTTATCAAGTGGTGTCGACTTTTAGCATTGTTAATTTTATATATGTTTAAAAAAACGTTAAAAAACATAGTATCCGGAAACAATGGAGGTTCTTACTCTGTGGGCTGAAGTTTTCATGGAACCTACTAGTGTTTGACAGCTTCCATTGTAAAAATTATGGTTTGGGAAAAAACAATAAAAAAATTAGGTTCCGAAACATCGAAACACCCTCCCATGAAGATGATATTGTTTGTTTCACCTGCCGTCCTGTAATGCATCTATATAAAATAAATACGATTATGAACATCGGGCTCCGAAACATTAAATTTCCCTTCTGTGGGGACTGAAATTTTCAGTGTTAGTAACCAATTGTCTAAAACTATCACTGGTAGGTAAACTTAAAAGTACATGTATCATATTTAGTTTAACAGAATCAGATCCTACTGTACTCCAAAGGAATTAAAATTGAAATTCACCGACGTACATATCTTTCGTATCGACATTAGTGCTGTGTTTATCAAGCGGTGTTGACATTTTACAAAATGAACATCTGACTCGAAAACATCGGAGACTCTTTCACTATGTGCTGAAGTTCTCTAAGTGTAATACACAGTTGCATTTACTATACTGTTTTATTTTATATCACATTTATGTCATGAAAGAATAACTTTACATAAATATTTTGTATTGATAGATGCATCGGCGAATAAACGTTTAAATCCGCTGATATTTTCGTAATAAGCCTTAACAGTGCTGCGTATCCCTGTTAAGGTAACTGAAAGTACATGTAGCCTATCTAGTTTAACAGAATCAAAATCTACTGTACACCAAGGGAATTAAAAATGAAATAAACCGATGTGTATATATATTTCGTGTCGACATTAGTACTGTGTTTATCAAGTGGCATCGACATTTTACAATGTTGTATTTATTTATGTTTAAACAAGGTAAAAGAACATTTGACTCGAAAAGATCGGAGGCTCTTATCTCGTGTGCTTGGGTTTTTATAGCAACTACCAGTGGTGGACAGCTACCATTGTAAAAATTATAGTTAGGAAAAAACAATAAAACCATCGGGTTTTGAAACATCAAAACACCATACCTCAGAAAAGATAGTGTCAGGTTCATCCGGAACTGGTATGACACTGTCAACATATTGTGTTGATACAACTTCTTTTTCAAAAAAATGTAAGCTTTCCTGTAATACATCCATTTAACATAAATACAATTAAGAAGATCGGGCTTCGAAAAGAATGAATGTCAGTTCTCTTGGTACTGAATTTGTTAGGGTTTGTAACCAGAAGTCTAGCACTATCACTGTTAAGTGAAGCCGTAAGTACATGTACCCTATGTAGTTTAACAGAATCAAACCATACTGTACACCAAGGGAATTAAAAATAAAATACACCGACAGATATATCTTTCGTGTCGACATTAGTGATGTGTTTATCAAGTGGTGTCGACTTTTAGCATTGTTAATTTTATATATGTTTAAAACAAACGTTAAAAAACATAGTATCCGGAAACAATGGAGGCTCTTACTCTGTGGGCTGAAGTTTTCATGGAACCTACTAGTGTTTGACAGCTTCCATTGTAAAAATTATGGTTTGGGAAAAAACAATAAAAAAAATTAGGTTCCGAAACATCGAAACACCCTCCCATGAAGATGATATTGTTTGTTTCAAATTCAAATTCACCGATGTACATATCTTTCGTTTCGACATTAAGGCTGTGTTTATCAAGCGATGTCGACATTTTACAAAATGAACATCTGACTCGAAAACATCGGAGACTCTTTCGCTATGGGCTGAAGTTCTCTAAATGTAATACACAGTTGCATTTACTATACTGTTTCATTTTATATCACATTTATATCATGAAAGAATAACTTTACATGAATATTTTGTATTAATAGATGCATCGGTTTATGAGCATTTAAATCCACTGATATTTTCAAAGTAAGCCTTAACAGTGCTGCGTATCACTGTTAAGGTAACTGAAAGTACATGTAGCCTATCTAGTTTAACAGAATCAAACTCTTCTGTACACCAAGGGAATTAAAAATGAAACAAACCGATGTGTATATATATTTCGTGTCCCAATTAGTGCTGTGTTTATCAAGTGGCATCAACATTTTACAATGTTGTATTTATTTATGTTTAAACAAGGTAAAAGAACATTTGACTCGAAAAGATCGGAGGCTCTTATCTCGTGTGCTTGGGTTTTTATGGCAACTACCAGTGGTGGACAGCTACCATTGTAAAAATTATAGTTAGGAAAAAACAATAGAACCATCGGGTTTTGAAACATCAAAACACCATACCTCGGAAAAGATATTGTTAGGTTCATCCGGAAGTGGTATGACACTGTCAACATATTGTGTTGATACAACTTTTTCTTAAAAAAATATAAGCTTTACTGTAATACATCTGTTTAACATAAATACAATTATGAAGATCGGGCTTCGAAAAGAATGAATGTCAGTTCTCATGGTACTGAATTTGTTAGGGTTTGTAACCAGAAGTCTAGCACTATCACTGTTAAGTGAAGCCGTAAGTACATGTACCCAATGTAGTTTAACAGAATCAAACCATACTGTACACCAAGGGAATTAAAAATAAAATACACCGACATATATATTTTTCGTATCGACATTAGTGATGTGTTTATCAAGTGGTGTCGACTTTTAGCATTGTTAATTTTATATATGTTTAAAAAAACGTTAAAAAACATAGTAACCGGAAACAATGGAGGCTCTTACTCTGTGGGCTGAAGTTTTCATGGAACCTACTAGTGTTGGACAGCTTCCATTGTAAAAATTATGGTTTGGGAAAAAACAATAAAAAAACTAGACACGATCTCGTTGCGAGCAACGAGGAGGTCTTCCGTGCGATTTTTTGAAGGTTATATGACCTTGACTTTGATATTTGACCCTTTATCTCCTTATTGGGGCAACAAAAAAAAATTGATGGTTGAATTTTATTAGGAACATCATTCTCAGCATTTTATTCTATATTGATTTTCAAAATAATGTTTTATAAAATATTTGTTCTGTTTGGGGTATGTTATCAAAGTTTGGTACTTCTGGCCCCTTAAAACCCATTAAAACCCCTTAATACGGAACACATAATAAAATAATTATAATATGTTGTTAAATTAATGTGAGATGAACATTTTTGCTTCCTAAACATAAAACAAAACATTTTTCAGTAAAGTGCTATGGAAGAAATACTTTAGAGCCCTTTTGGTCCCTAAATTGAAGGGCCAGCCCCTTTTTCTTGGCATCATACGAAAGTTCTTTTGATATTAAACATATTTTGTAAAACAAGTGTTTAGAAATTCTTTGCCGTTTTTGAGCTATCTGGGATATGATATTTAAGGGGCCGACCCCTAATCTCCTTATTGGGGCCAGATAACGAAAATTTTATGATTGAATATTGTTTAAAACATCATTCTAAACATCTTTTATTCTATATTGCTTTCCAAAATAGTTGTCCTTTTTGAGATATATTCGATGGAAATTTTGGACTTTTGGCCCCTTAAAACCCCTAATTACGTAACGCATAATAAAATAATTATAATGTATAGTTTTATTAGTGAAAGATGAACATTTTTGCTTCTTAAACATATTACAAAACATTTCTCAGTAAAATGCTATAGAAGAAAGACTTTAGAGCCCTTTTGGCCCCTAAATTGAAGGGCCAGCCCCTTTTTCTTGGCATCATACGAAAGTTCTTTTGATATTAAACATATTTTGTTCAACAAGTGTTTAGAAATTCTTTGCCGTTTAAGAGCTATCTGGGATATGATATTTAAGGGGCCGACCCCTAATCTCCTTATTGGGGCCAGATAACGAAACTTTTATGATTGAATATTGTTTGAAACAACATTCGAAGCATCTTTTATTCTATATTGCTTTTCAAAATATTTGTCCTTTTTGAGATATATTCGATCGAAATTTTGGACTTTTGGCCCCTTAAAACCCCTAATTACGTAACGCATAATAAAATAATTATAATGTATAGTTTTATTAGTGAAAGATGAACATTTTTGCTTCTTAAACATATGACAAAACATTTCTCAGTAAAGTGCTATAGAAGAAAGACTTTAGAGCCCTTTTGGCCCCTAAATTGAAGGGCCAGCCCCTTTTTCTTGGCATTATACGAAAGTTCTTTTGATATTAAACATATTTTGTTCAACAAGTGTTTAGAAATTCTTTGCCGTTTAAGAGCTATCTGGGAAAGGACATTTTAGGGGCCGACCCCTAATCTCCTTATTGGGGCCAGATAACGAAAATTTTATGATTGAATATTGTTTAAAACATCATTCTAAGCATCTTTTATTCTATATTGCTTTTCAAAATATTTGTCCTTTTTGAGATATATTCGATGGAAGTTTTGGATTTTTGGCCCCTTAAAACCCCTAATTACGTAACGCATAATAAAAAATTTATAATGTATAGTTTTATTACAGACCCTGAAACGTGCTACTACACCTCTAAAACGAACCGAACCGTTCCGTGCAAGAAACGAACCGTACCGTTCACAAAACGAAACGTTCCGTTCACAAAGCGTACCGTACCGTTCACAAAACGAAACGTACCGTTCACAAAGCGAACCGTACCGTTCACAAAACGAACCGTACCGTGCAAAAAGCGTGCAAGATAATTTATGCAAGACCCGCCTCCAGACGGACAAAAAAGCGTACCGTACCGTGCAATAAGCGTGCAACTTCCATATACGGCTTATTGACCTACTGTCTTTCGATGAAGACGGACGGAGATTATCGCTGGCCAGATAAGTTCAATATTTTGCAAGATTTTTTCATACGGGATTAGATAACACATACTTAGATTTAAAACCGTTATTCTTATGAAAGCAGTTACAAAAATATTCTAATTTAATTTCCTTTCTTAGACCGTAATCAATTCTTTGGTTTTCGACAAAACTTGCATCGCCGATTTCTGAAACATTGTAAACTATTAATGTTCAAAGAATTCGTGGTTATAATTTTTTGTGATCTGAAATCGTAAATGGGTACCTTTTAATTTACTTGTTCTATGATAAATTCAAATTAGTTTACCAAATATATTTATTCATCAATTGATATATTATCAAAATTCAAATCAATTTAAGTCATGTGCTTTTTTTTTCTAAACAGACGTGATGTTGTAACTGAAGATCCGATTAAAGTGTTGGGAGCTTGCCTAAACGTCTTATTTTCTGTTATCGGATAAAAACCCTTTTAATAAACACCTTTTAATTTGTTAATTAATTTACAACTAAACTTTAAACCAATTAAAAATGAGAAAAGAAAACGTTTCAGATCATGGTTTTAAATACATGTGGATGTGCTGTAGTAAATGATAACCACATATTACCGGTGATTCGATTGATTTGTAGTTTAGCTATTTATGTAGCAATAAATAAACAAAAAATCACTCATATAATGAATTATAGATAATTAAAATACATGTACAAAATCTTATTTAATTAAATGCAAGCATTGAACGAAAAAAAAGTACACCCATTCCATAGAATAACTTTCAACTTTATTCCCCGCTTAGCTGGTAATGGCGTCGTGATTTCTCATGAACAAAAATCACTCGTGCGATACATGTGTACAGAAGCTGATCAGAAACACAACAGCGTCTTTCATCTTGGGTTCTATACACAACAGGTGCTATTGTCTCATTTTTACAACTAACTCTGTATATTTGGACGCGTAAACAGGTGTGCATGAGATGCCGGTATTCACACCTTTCCACGGACACCTGTTAGGTAACTCATCACAATCTGTCGCGTGTATAGTCTGAATATATCTTATTTCTACTTTGTTAGTTTCATGGCTTTTATTAATCTCTTAAAAACAAAAGAACTGTCTGTAGATATGTACACAAACAACTACACCTAAGACTATCGGCGCGTGGATCCGAGGAACAATTCAGCGACCCTATGTACATGCGAGATTTTCACAAATATTAACTTGCGATAAAAATATCATTTACCGGGTACATTAATTAACCAAAAAACTGATAAATTACATTGTAAATAGTTGAGTGAGATAATAACATTTTGAAAGTATATGTAAGCACGAACACAGCTCTTTTTAAATTTATTTTCAATCTAATATGTGTGTTGTGAAATAGCGTCGAAATTTTAACCGTCGAGCTCAATCTGAATACATCGTCTACTGTAAAAACTTTTAGTCATTGTGTTGAAATCGTTGTGAAAACCATGAGTCTAAAATATATGAATTCAATTCATACAAATAAAAATCTAATAATTCCAAATTGTTTGCACACAATTACATACACTCTCAGAGAGAGAGAGAGAGAGAGAGAGAGAGAGAGAGAGAGAGAGAGAGAGAGAGAGAGAGAAGTGGAGAGAGAACGAGAACTTGTGTGTTGATTATAATACTTGAATGAAAGTTTTATAACAGAACTATATTATTTTGCTTAAGGATTCTATAGTCGGTCATTTGAGCGGGATTTTATCTCAGGACTCCACGTGCATCGCCTGTCAATCAGTTTAGGTATAACAGTACAGATCAGGCCATGCGCCGCGTGCTACTTGGCTCCTCCTATATGGCTAGAAGAAAATCATTGTATGAAGACGTTTTGTTTTATGTTTTCTTAAATTCCTATTTAAAAGAGTGTTCCTATTTGAAATTACTCAAGAATAATTTCCTTCCGACTTCGTGATTATATAACTCATGTACTGGCCATCAGAGTCTTTTTCCCTCGCTGTCGTATTATTTTTGTTACTAGATAAATTCTTAATATATTTATTACTTTAAACATTAGTTGATTACCGGGTATTTTTTCGTGTCCTGTTTACAACAAGTATGTGTGTAAAAAGGTAAATAAAATATAAACAGGTTAGTCAGCATTTGTAAAACGTCAGCTAAATCGCATGCATACACTGAAGAGCGGACACTTGTTCAACAAAATGATAAATATCGCCATTAAAAGCATCTTCGCTAGCCAAGGGTTTTCGGTCCACTTTGCTTCCGTGTGGACCGAAAACCCTTGGCTAGCGAAGATGCATTAAAAGCTATTGACTTGTGTACATGTATATCCAGTAAGAAATATGTTACATGTACATGTATAGTTTAACGAAAAAAACAACTAATAGTCATATTATGACTATACACGCGATCTTAGTTCAGATAAGAGAAGCGATGACGGGTTACATGTACATAATGTAGGTATGATCTGTGTATACGAACAAGTGCAGAAAATCGTAGAATCAATATTTAAATAAATAAAAATTCGTGTCAAAATGCTAAATAACAGTTGATTTCAAGATTTCTTATCTGAAATTCATTGTTTATCTTATCATTAACTGCGTGTACTTTTACATCGTATATTCACTTGGGCAATTTGATCCGCAATAGTACTCATTACTACGCAGTAAAGAATGATCATACTGTACGAATTATGAATAAAGAAAAAGAAAGATGCTTGTAAAAAGAACAACTAGCCGAGAATCAAGACAACGATAAAGGAAATAAAGAAACATCGGAATAAAGTTGGGGCAATTTTTCATAGCAATTTTAAATGGATTAGAAATATTTAATGACTTCAATTCAAAATAAAAACTTAAGATGCTTCGTAAAATTATCGAAAGCTCGCTGAATTAACAAAAATATATCGGATTAAAGTCACAGTTCTTTTAATCTATCGTAATAATTACATTCATCTAAAATTAAATACTAATAATAATAGACTAATCAAAATTAAAATTACCTCCGCTTCCCGGTTGTCACTGAGTACACGTTTCACGCAACGAATTAAAAACGGGGGAAAGGATGGAAGTTCTGATTTTAAATAGATTGAAATACATTTGTAATATATCACATATATATAAAGAAAAAATCTTGTCATAATTACTTCTTTGCTGAAGTAGATCGGGCAAAAACTAAACAAAATTATATCGAGAAAAATCAAAGCGTTCAGGCCACGCCTTCCTCATTAATAAAGCGCGCAAACCGTTCACAAAGCGTGCAGCTATTTTCAGCAAAGCGTACCGTGCAAGAAGCGAACCGTTCCGTTCACAAAGCGTACCGTACCGTTCACAAAGCGAACCGTACCGTTCACAAAACGAACCGTACCGTTCACAAAGCGAACCGTACCGTTCAAAAAGCGTAACGAACCGAACCGTGCAACTGGTGTAGTAGCACGTTTCAGGGTCTGTAGTAAAAGATGAACATTTTTGCTTCTTAAACATATTACGAAATATTTCTCAGTAAAGTGCTATGTGAGAAAGACTTTAGAGCATTTTTGGCCCCTTATTTTAGACACCAGCCCCTTTTTCTTGTTATCAAACGGAAGATCCTGTAAATATAAATTTTATTTGCTCTATATGTTATGGTAAAATATTTTCAGGAAAGGATAAAGAACGAAAACCATTAAAAATTACGTCGTTTTTTTAAACTCGATTTTCGGGTCCAGGCGAGCTTTAACGCCTTTGAAGCCAGACAACCACAAATGCCTTTAAACACATCTACAATCTTTTGTCTACAATCCCTGAAAATTTAAATTCAATATCTTTTTTCGTTTAGGAGGAGATAGCAGGACAAAATGACCCTCTAAAAATCACTAAAACGTCAATATCTCCCGAACGGAAATGACGTCATTAAAATAAAAAATTATATATAAGGTTTTTATCAATATCTACAAGATCTGAAATTTTCACGAAAATCGGTCAAGTCGTTTTCAAAAAATCGCTTGTACAAAAAAGCGTAAGAAAAAAAAAAAAAAATAAAAGGGAAAAAGAAACAAAGCAATAACAATAAGGTCTTCCGTTGGAAACGGAAGACCTTAATTAGGTTCCGAAACATCGAAACACACTCCCATGAAGATGATATTGTTTGTTTTACCTGCCGTCCTGTAATGCATCTATATAAAATAAATACGATTATGAACATCGGGCTCCGAAACATTAAATTTCCCTCCTGTGGGGACTGAAGTTTTCAGTGTTAGTAACCAATTGTCTAAAACTATCACTGGTAGGTAAACTTAAAAGTACATGTATCATATTTAGTTTAACAGAATCAGATCCTACTGTACTCCAAAGGAATTAAAATTGAAATTCACCGACGTACA